>NW_005842932.1:162546-208450 GCF_000455745.1 Alligator sinensis
CCCACATCTGTTGTTCAGCTACATGGGAGTGGCCAAACTGGCTCTCAGCTATCCCCTCCAGGATCTGATGGAGATCTCTGTAATATTTTTAGAGAGATAAATACTACCAGGAAGTCATTACAGAAGACTTTAACTTCCCAGATGTAAATTGGAGAACAAATGCTACAAATAATGGTAGGGTTCAGATATTTTTGGATGCAATAGCTACAGATTTCTTCAGCAAGTAGTCACAGAACTAACAAGAGGTGTTTCTATTTATGACTTGGTTTTGTTAATTAATGAGGACATTATGGAAGAGCGGCTTGTAAAAAAAAAACCTTGCATCTCATGTTTGCACACTGGTTAACTTTAAGTTAAATGGAGACAACTCAAATGTACATCTGTACTTAAGATTTTTTTTATTTTAAAAAGGTGAAGTCTGATAAGCTAAGGGCACATGTCTGTGGTGTCAACTGGATTGAAAAGCTCAAGAATTTAAATGTAGAGGGGGCTAGACTTTTCCTTTACTTAGAAGTGCACAAAATCTTTAAAACTAGTACCTCAAGGGGAGAGGAAGCCTTCTAGGAAAGGGATCTTAACTAAGTTACTAACCATCTCAGTAAAGTAAGCAGAAAACCTAGAAGGAATGGGAAAAAGGACAGCTCCATAAAGAAATGTACATCTTGGAGGTCAAAACATGTAATGATGAAGTGAATATTGCCAAAAGTCAAAATGAGTTAGACTTTTGCAAAGGAAATTAATACATAGGTTTTTATCCATCAAAATGGAACAAGAAAATGTAACCGTTATTTAATGAAGATGGGGTAATGATTCTTGCTTTGATAATAACTTTTTACTGCAAATACACTAGATCTAGTCTATCTGTATTTGCATTTGCTACAGTGCCAAGTAGAAAATCATGAGTTCATTTAGAGAAGATGGGGATTACAAGGATTGCACAGTTGGTAAGAAATTGGCTAAAGGAAGATGGCAGTAAGATGTTCTGATAAGGGAACTGTCAGGCTGGAAGGTAGTTGTTATAATAGTCCATCAGAGTCTTGGGACCGATATTATATAAGCTTTTTATTAATGACCTTCACACAAAGAGTGGGAGTGTGCTGATGAAATTTGCTAATGACACCATGTTGGCAGGCAGTGCCAACACAGAGGAGGGTTTGGATATCATACAGCAAGAATTAGATCACCTTGAGAACTGGTGTAACAGAAGTGGGATGAAATTTAATAGTGCAAAGTGCAAAGTTATTCATTTGGAGACTATTAACAAAAATTTCTGCTCTAAATTGGGAGTTAATCAGTTAGGAATGACAATGAAAGGAAAAGACCTGGGTGTATTAGTTGATCATAGGATGCTACTGAGCCTCATAACATGTCTGTAGAAAAGGCAAATGGGAAGCTAGGATATATCAGATAAGGCACTTGCAGTAGAGATAGGCACTGGCAAGACCTCATCTGGAATACTGCATGCAATTTTAGACACTCATGTTCAGAGGAATAATTGGACGGTTGAGCACCCTGGGTGGCAGCTGCACACAGGTCACCATCAGTAACTGAAGCTAGCGGCAATTGGCCAGCAGCACAGCTGCTGCTATTTTTGTTCCCCTCTCCTCCCCTCTCCTCCAGGGTTGGCACCTGGGGCTGGTGTCCTAGTCGCCCTGCGCCTAACGCTACTGCTCATGTTCAAAAAAAGACTAATTCACACTGGAACAGGTACAGAGAGAGGCTACAAGGGTGATCAAGGGAACAGAGATTAAAAGAGTTTGGCTTGTTTATTCCAGCAAAACAAAGGCTGAAAGGGTAGGTAGATGATTGCTCCTTATAAATGTATTGTGGGGTTGGAGGTGGGGGTGAAGAGAGAACCAGGGAGAGAGATAAACTATTTAAGGTAAAGGACACTGTTGATATAAGAATTAACTGGCAGGAATAAATTCTGGCTTGGAATGAAAAGGTTCCAAAACACTAGAAAGGAGAGTTTCCAGAGCAGCCTTCAAGAAGCACTAGTAGGGGCAAGAAAATTCATTGGTTTAAAAACAGAGACTGATTAATTCATGAAAGGGATGGTATCCCATGCAACTTTACAGGCCTGGATATAGTGTCCCAGGAAGTTCCTACCAGTCCTGTGTTCCTAGGCCATCTCCCTTCTTTGGGGCTATCTCTAGCCCACTGTTTGTTTACTTAATTGAAAGTACTAACCTAATAATATAACATATATATCTGTGGGTATATGCCCATAGGCATGCAGAATGCATATACACACAAGGCGTGTCTACGTGTGACACTGCATCGCCATAACGATGCGTTACAGTGATGTAGCATCCATGGGTGTCTACACGTGCCCAGCAGCTACTTCACTGTAGCAATGCACTCCCCCACCATAGCATACTACTACGGCAAAGTAGCTGCTAAAAATAACCATGTGCCCCGTGCACAGTGCAGCACAGGTGGTTACTGTGCTGTGCTTTAGTACTTACAAAAGGAAGTACTAAAGCACAGTGCAGTAACAATGTCGCTAAAGGGCAATGTGTAGATGCGCCCACAGTGTGTGTGTGCACGCATGTGCACGCGCGCCTGTGGTTCCAGGGTGCTGACAGTCTCATTCAGCTACCTATGCCCCAAGAGATTCTTGCATGAACCAGGGATAGCCTGAGGGCAGTTACACTCCTCCTTCCCTTAGGAATGCCCCTTGTGCCAGGTGTGAGTAGACAAAGTAATCTCAAACCACCACAGCTACTCTATACCACTGCCACAATTACACAGCTAGCTGCCTTCTCTGAATACATCCAACTCTGGTCTTCAGCCTTGCGTCCTGCCTATTGTAAGGATGAACTATTCATTGGGCTAGAAAGAGTGACTTCATAACCTAGCAGAGAGGGCTCTCATTTGGGATGTGGGAGACTGAGGTCTGAAGCAGGCAGAGCAGCGACCCGAGCCTTACTGTCTGTCCAAGACAAAACCCTAACCACAGAACCCTCTGGTTTGGACCAGCAGTTCCATCCTGGACCTGAGAACCCATCCCTAGCAAAAGCCATGTTGAAATCAATACATTCCTATGAAAAATATGGGATTCAACCAAAAAAAAAAAAAAAAGCTTAGTTGCAACATTCACAATCTGCTCTATTAAGTACACCAGTTACATCTGCTTTTCCGTACAGGGCCATTTATGAGCTTTCCAGCCATTCAGGAATTTCTGATGCCTGTCGTAGGGGTGGAGTTCTCAGAACATCTATGTTTGTACCCTGGCCTTTTCATTCTGCTAGAGTGGTGCAAACAGGTGCAGCAGAAATGAGAGCCTGGCCCCCAGTTTCACTAAAGCAGGGGCAGGCAAACTATGGCCTGTGGGCCAGATCTGGCTCAGCAAGTGATTTCATCCAGCCCGTGGGCAGGTGCCCATCAATTAATTGTATCTGGCCTGGCCCACAGCTGCCCCTCTTGTGCTCCGCATGGGGCTGAGTCCCACCTACGCCTTCTGGGGCAGCATGCTGCGCTCCCACCCTTGCCCGCAGGAGGGCACTGGCCCCAGCCAGCATGCACAGCTTCTGCGTGGGGCTCTTCCTGCAGCTGATGCAGTCACCCAGGGAACTGCTTGGCTTCCCCAGCTTCCAGCAGCTCCTCCTCCTGTCCCTGCTACAGCACTCCAGACAGCGGGTATCGAAGCTGCAGCCATTCTGTAGAAAGGGCAGCACACAGCTACACTAGCCCAGGAAAAAAGCAGGGCCAGAATGGTGCCTTGTAGCCACTAACACAGACCGTGCTTCTCCCTTCTCAGCTGTGCTGGTCAACAGGTTGGGTCAAGATATTGTTCACATGTCACCATTGCTTGCACACTTTTTGCCCACAGGTGTTGGAACAGGGTTAGTCACTCTGTGTCAGCTGCTGTCCATGAGATGCATAGCCTATGGAACACTTTACATCCTCATGAATGTGAGTGCAGGCAGGCTCACACTGGGTATATATCTACTGCACTATATCTACTGCACTTGTGATTCCTGCCATTTTTAGTGCTTTAGGGCGTGTGTAGAGCCCTAAATTGAAGCGGTGAGTTTTTAAAAATACCACTTCAATTTAAGGCTGGTTAAACCCCCGTGTCGTGCACACACCCGACTTACCTGCCTCTGGCAGTGAGGAGGGGAAGGAGAGCTGCCTACGGGCAAAGTGGTCCCTGGGCTGCGGTGGGGGCTGGTGCCTCCCTCCATGGCAGCAGTGGCCCCCCACCCAGGCAGCACCCACCTGCAGGCACCTGGCTCAGGCAGTCCCAGGGGGTACCAGGCCCCCACACAGCAGCAAGCACCCCAAGTCATTTAAGGCACATTACACCGCCAAATTTCCTACAGCAGCTGAAATTAACGTGCAATATGCTGCCGAGCCATGCAAACACTAACATCATTAAAGCAGTACAAAAGCATTTAGCCCACTTTAAAGTGCCATGCACACACGCCCCTCGTTTCATCTATGCATGGCCTTATTGTGTAAGCTAAATTTCAAAGATTAGTTCTGGGGACAGTGCTGCCTACACTCCTCATGCATTACCTTTTATTTTCTTAAGCTAAGCTGTGATCAGCCTCGAACAGCTTGTTTCTCTCAATCTGCAGAAAATGAAACAGAGGTCAAAGAGGGCATTCTGAAGAAGACAAAGACAAGCAAGCAAGATAGATAGGTTTGTTCCCTTGATCTCTGCCATCTCACTGGGATCCTGTCCCTAGCTCCCAGATCTATTTCATCCATTTATAAAAATGTTCTTATAGATTCAGCCACATGCATTACAAACACTGAATAATGGGTTTTGGATGTGCCTGATAAACAGAGTATGCTCTGCTCACCTATTAAGTAATGTTAAGGCCCATTGTAGTGAATACAAGTAAACTGGCACAGTAGCTATAACATCTTCAGTGAAGTTTTAAATCTAACATGTCACTTGTTGCATAGGTACTACAGTACAGTTCCAGTGACATTCAACCTCTGGTGACATCTAGTCCTGCTCTGAAATATTAAACCACCTGTACTGTAGTGGTTCTGGGGATGCTTACACAAGTGACATTTTTCACACAATCTGATCCCTGACAGCACTCTATAGCCATGATTTAACGCATGTGCATGGCTGCAGAGCACTTTTAAATCATGCAAAAAATTAACCTTGATAAAATTAAGTATTAAATTAAGGCATTCTAAAGCAGGGGAACTTGTGTTCCTTCCGGGGTTAATTTTTTCATGCAGGGATGGGGCTGGGCTCATGCTTATACTCCCAGCACCAGCCCAGTCCTGTCCCTGAAGCTGTCAGTGGGGGAGGGAAAGGAGCAGCCAGCAGCTCTGTCCTGGCTGCTCTCTCCTCTACCCCCTCCCTCCCCTGCTGACAGCCCCAGAGCTGGGGGAGAGGGCGGGGAGGCGCTGGGGAAAGGCACAGTATAGGAGCCTCCTCAGAGGCTGCCAGAGCACCCTACCTACTGGGCAGGGCCAATGCAGGCAGGCTCCAGCCCCATCCCAACCCAACAGGTACCTGTTAGGTTGGGGGCAGGGCTCTAATTCATGGAGCTTTAAGTAAAGTACCGTGAGTTAGAGCAGGGCCGTGAATGTCTGTAGGCACCCTGACACTTTCCCAAGCAGGTCATGGAATGAGAGAAAGCTGCAATCTGAAATGAATTGCATCTTCTACGAATTGTGTAAATCCTCATATCCTGAAAAACAGTGAGGAAAACATGAGTTTCATGGTTCCAGGATCAGAAGCATGAGATTCCCATTAAGCCAGTATTACCTTCATTCTTTCTCCCTGTACCAATGCTTGACGGAAAATTTCAGTGCAGATTGTCTGCTAGAGAAACTACCATTTATTGTATGCTGTTTATCTGAACATACACATCCCTGTGTGATCTAACATCTGAGCCCATCTGTATCTGACATAACACAGTGAAATCTTGGCTCCACTGAGTTCAATGAGAGTTTTGCCATTGACTTCAGTGTCACCTGGACACACACACACTTTTTTAGACTTTGTCTACATGAATTTAAAAGGCTGTAATTCTACTGATATAGTACCCCTATGTGGACACTGTTAGTGTCAGTCTATTTTTGGCTTTGGCTGATGTGGCTTTGGAAGGACCTTCAGCTAAACTGAAATAAAGCCAGTCCTATATCAGAATAAGCAGGTCCACACTGGAGGTTACACCGGTGTAGCTATATCTTTGTAACTGGTCAAACTTGTGCATATAGACTAGGTCTTAATCCATGTAGAATTAATTCAGGAGCAGTCCAGCTAACTGGCATAATGCAGTACATACCAGATGTAGATAGACCTACAGAGGTGAAGGTCATTGCTCCTGGAAGACATATTATGACCTCTGGCTACAGACTGCTTTAATTGCCGGATAGAGAGGCAGGGATCTTCAAAGCTGCATTAGTGTCCACTTCAGGCCGGTACTCAGGCACATGCTTAAGGTCCTGAATCAAGAGTTAAGGTTTTAATTAAGACCATTGGCATTAGTGGGAATTAGGTATCCAAGCACCCTAATGAAGTGTGAAAATCTCAGTGTCACCAACACTGCTATTAATTACAGAGCCTTAGGTATCTAGTATACATCCATAAAGCTACATGACAAACAAGAACAGGTAGAACTGGGGCCCTCCTTAGATAATTATCAATATACCTACATGGCCTCCATTACTGGAGTGCCTCAACCTTTCTCACTCAATGGATTCCATTTTCCCTGCTGCCTGTGAGAAACCCCTCAGGGAAAATTGAGGTATAGTGTAGAATAAGTATGTCTGATGTCAGGCAGAAGGCAGGGCTGTCACTTACATAGTTATACCTCTCTGAACCAGGTAATGTCCAAGGATCCACACTGTCCTAATTTCTGCAACAGTAAGAGGAGTAAGAGGTGAGGAAATTTAAAAGAAACTCCTTTCATAAAAAATACCATACTAATACATGTTTAAGCATGCTATCTCATTCATAACAGGAAACATCTTTCGGCACCTAAATACTTGGTTCACACAGGTTGGATTTGGCAAGGTTAGAGAAGTGCCGCTCTTGTTCTCACCACTGATCACATCAAGAAGCTGCTCTATTGGCCCCCCACCCTCTGCCCTCTCCTTTCCTCCATTCCCCCTGCTCCCATCTCCTGCCAGGCTTAGGCTGAAGCTGAGCATCTCAGCTTAACTATCATGAATGACACGTGCCTCCGATGGCTGGGGGGGCACAGCGGCAGAGGGAGCACAGCAGCGGCCGACAGCAGGGGGGTGAGGTTGGCAAGCGTCTACCAGGGGTCAACGACCACCCGCAGACACTGCCAGCAGTGTCAGCAGTGGCCATGGTGATCGCTGACCACCCACAGATGCCACCGGCAGTGTCAGTGGTGGGGGTGGTGAGTGGACAACCACCTGCAGACCCCGCCGACAGTAGCCTTTTTGTAGGGTGTGTGCCACCATGCTCAGAGAGTGCATGTGCACCTCTATGCACCCTGTACATTTCACCAGTGTTAAATATACAGACAGAACCCAGAAGTGGACTGGAAGTACTTCTGGTCCACTTCTGGGTTCACTGGGGAGTGCGCCAGGGGGCCTCCTGGCGCCTCCCCAGCTCAGCGATCAGCCACAGGGGGACCCTGGGTGCCCCCCAGACCCAAGAGGCACCAGTTGCCTGCTCCCCCAGCAGACCTGGAAGTGGACTGGAACTGTGCCCTTAGCTTTGAGGGGCCTCTGCTAAGACCTTGCTTTGCCTTCAGCTCCTACCCTGGCCCCTGCCTGATTTTGGTTCCAGATCCTGTTGTGACCCTGATCCAGCCTTGCCTCTAGCTGCCTGGATCAGTGTCTCTCAACCTTTTAAGTAGCAAGTACCCCCTAACTTCTGAAAATTTTAATAAGTACCCCAATAATCAATTTTTCAGATGATTTTATATTTACAGACTAATGTGTGGCATATGTTGGAAGAAGGGCTGTGTATATAAGGCTGTGATATGACAGCTGTCTGATCTGGTGTGGATAGGGTTACCACCTTTTACACCAGGGGTGCACAACTGAAGTATGTACCTGGGCTAGAGGTGATGTTGGCCAAAGCTAGGAGGGCTGAACCCAATGCCACAAAGAATGGCACACCAAATTATTACTGCGGAATTTAATGTTTTTAATAGCACCAATTTTTTTGCCATAGTTTTGAGAGGAGGAAGGGGTGAGAGAGAGAGGAAAAGAGGGCGAGAGAGACAGAGTGTTGGGGTACCCCCAGGGGTACGCATACCACAGGTTGAGAAACTATGCCCTAGATGTCATGTGGATCATGACCTCTTGCTCACTTTTCTTACTTTGATTCTGGCCTTTGTGAGCAACCTTGTGCCAACCATTCTTCTGATCCCTCATGCCCTCTCCAGGGACATCCAACACCAATGAATGTTGTCTTTCCACCCCCACATCAATACTGTACCTCCCATTATTTTGAGCCTTGTCCCTGTCCTCATATCTGGCCCAGTTTCAGCAGGGTCAGCTCTATAGAGTTCTCCTCTCCCCCTACCCTGGTCTAAGAGCTTGTGGAAGAGGAGCTGTCCCATTAATTGCTGGGGGCCAGGCTCTTTTTTTGTGCCCACTCCCTTCCTTTCCCCACTCCCAAACTCGCCCAAATCCTGAGAGGTTGGGGAAGAATTTTGTCTGCCTCCTGCAAGTGCCTTAGTTAGCTCGTCTTCCCCAGCCATCAGGAATATGGGTAAGGCAGCCAATTTGATGTTTTGCTTTCCCAGTCCAATCTCATAAAGTGTAGAGCAGCTAGTGTCATGATGAAACTATGTCCAGAAGGGCCAAAAAGCATATCCCTTGCTTCTAGAGTCAGCAGCACTGAATATATTAAATGCATAGAGTGCCAGTATCAAAATGGGTTTTCACATGCTGTGTCATATTTTCTCACAGCTGTTCTCTTAACAGCTATCTGAAGCAATCAAGATGGACACTAGTCGTGGAGACTATATTTTTTAATAAGAGTTCGTGTTGAGGCATGGCACTTTAAGATACATTCAGTCAGATTTTCAGCCTTTAGAAAGCTGAAGGCGTAATGGCTTCCTGGAGTTAATTAGGAAAATGATTGGGATCTGAGCAGTGGATAGCAGGTGTAAAGAATTAATTAATTGTGCAGAAAGGGACTATAAAGATGATTAGCTGTGTAAGAGAAGCTGCTTGTTTGTCTTAGGGAGAGAAGTAGTAGCTGGAGGGATAAACATTTTTCTTTTCACATTGTTCCTCCTACCTCTAGGCTTTGATATTATGTAAATGAGACATGTGAAACATGGTGAATCGAATTGAAAAGCCATAAATGCTTGGTGAGGGTAAAAAGTACCATGAAAAATGTGTCTTGGACATTTAATAGGCTCTGTAGGGTCCAACAGAGACCTAGAAGCATGGAGAGAGATGACTAGAAAGGGTATCTCAGGTCACTCAATATGTGCTCTGCTTTCTCAGGCAATCGTTTGTCCAGAGGGATTCTGAGGAACATAAGAGTAAAAGAACTGCCAGTTACGGGGTCAGGCCATAGGTCCATCCTGCCAAGAATCCCGTCACATAAGAACTGCCATAAGAATGCCACACAATGTGCCACCTGCTGTACACACAGACCCTGCTTCCCTTCATAATGATGGAGTTGACGCTCACCAGGCAAGTAAACCCATTAGGTAGTAGTGTGCCAGTGCTTCTTAGTCTGCCACTCATTTAAGGCCAAGGAAACAGGAGCACACCCACAGCATGTGTGGCAGCTCTTAGCTGAGGCCTTTATTTGCTTTAGCAACAGACAGCTTGTGTTTCAGTGACTGATATTTCATTTTGAGCAAAATCTTAGGGGTCGCAAATGACAGGGTGTGAAATCATTGAAGTAGCTTCTACACTTACACTTTGCAGTAATTATCCTGTTAAATGGTGGGGAGTCTAGATGCCTCAGCTGAAATGGTGTATGTTCAATCATTGACAGGCTGTCCTCTCAAGGTAATACAATTTCTACTGCGAGAGACTGGTATTTGACTTGAGAGTCAGTATCTTGTTGCTTGGTCCTTGTGGAAGAGTGAGGCAGCTGCTATACATGAGCAAGGAGGCTGCTCTGACGTGCTGTAATTACTCGATTAATTGAGTCTGCTGGAGCGTGGTAATTACCACACACCGGCAGCCTCCAGCGTCTCATGTATCAGGGTCCCCATGCTTAAAAATGGTGGGGCGCTTTATCTAAAGCTCGTTTGACAAGCTTTAGATAAAGCACCCTCACTGCCATTTTTAAGCACAGGGATGCTGATACACAAGACACTCCAGGCACTGACTCTTAACTCAGTCTCTCACAGTAAAAACTGTATTACCTTGATTGGACAGCCTGTCAGTGATTGACCATACACCATTTCAACTGAAACCTGATGTAGAAAACTACAGATAAGAAAGTTTTGTATAATTTTTTCAGGAGTATCTCTTCCTCTAGCCCAGTGGTGCTCAAAGTACAATCTGCAGCCATATCCAGCCCATGGAGTCAAGTCTTCTGGCCCAAGAGGCTTCTTCTCCCAGGTCCAAAAATTTGGCAGGGTAGGGGAGTTACATTGTTCATTGCCACGGCTCTGGGAGCTCCCACCACAATTAACATTGCCACTGCTCATCCACTCCTACATTTTTCGATCTGTGTGGAGCCCCAAGAGCCAGATGAATCACCCTATTTTCTGGACTGGGCTGGCACACCAAGCCAGACAATGGCTGGATCCAGTGCACAGGGTTGGATGTAGTGAATGGTCCCAGCCCCACAGCACAAGATTAGATCTGATCCACAGCCCCAGCACATGGGGGATCTTATGTGTAGTCCTAGACTGGGTGTGTGGGGCCAGTCTGTGGCTGACCCCACTACACAGTCCCAGACCTGGTGCAACGGGTCAGTCCATACCCCAATCTAGTCTATAGATCAGCTGCTCCCCGCTTATCCAGCTCACCATTCAGAAAGGTTGAGCACCAACTCTATCTCCATCCATCTCCCCGCCACTCCAATCAACTCTGAACAAGTTTTTCTTATCTTTTAAATACAGTAGATTGTTTCCAGATAGGAAAACATCAGATCTTTCAATCACAAAACAAACAAACAAAAATCCCATGAGTACAACATTATATAGAGCTGTATAAAGCCCAGAGCCACTGCCACCAAGACATTCATTCCTAGTTACTCTTTTATATATTATATTATACTGTTACATTAACTTAGCTCTTTTGAAGCATGTTTGCCTATAAATTTCAAAGTGCTTTTACAAAAGGAAGTCAATATCAGTGGCCAAGTAAAGTGGGTCCTACACTCAATTTGATGGCATTTCCTTTCCTGTTTACCTATTTCAGTGCAATGCTCTAACTTTTGAATGCTGAGTTGCTGTGAATTATTTTAGAAAGGATATATTGGGACTTGTTTCTCTTTATCAGTCAGTGCCGTTCTAGTGAAGAGAACATGGAATCAGCTGTCTAATAAGAAGCAAGCACATCACTCTGACCCAGCATTCATGTGCTGTATAAGGCGCAAGCTATAGTATCTGCTTTCTGAGAAGTGCTCACTCAAGTGCCCTTTCCTACCCTAACTCATGGCTCAGGAGAAGCAACAAACAACAATTTCTGTCTAACTTTGGCTCCTCCCCATGAGCAGCATGTCACATGAACTTAAGTGTTCTCTGTACAACAATTTTCTTCTTTAAGTAATTTTCCCTTCTAATTACTTCCAGCAATTATGGTAATATACAGGGATGTGGATATAAAAAGAAGATAATGTGACACAAACTTCTCAAGTACTCAGAGTTTTATTTACCAGCACAAGGAGGAGGAAGTGGAATGGAAGTTTTGAAGGCAGTAGAACATGTTGGCCTATCAAAGGGTAAAGACTACCACCCAGTTAATACAACTAAAAATCTAAGTGATATGGGAACTGAAGCTACCTGAAATAGAAAATGTCAGCCACTTAAAATCCAATTACTTATGCTCGCTTCTATTTTTCTCTGTAAATTCAAGTAGATGTTTGGAGCTTCAACCAGAAAGAGTTTATTTGGGTTGAAAGTAGGCTGAAGTAATAATAGTGGATTGGAAAATTTTTCACTTGCCTAATTTTGTCAACTTAAATATAGATATTACAGAGCACATTTCAAAGAATCCCAGAGCACTTTATAAACTATATCCTAGTATACACAGCATGGTTCCTTTTTCCCATGGAAAGGAAGTAGGTAGGTAAACAATACATTGGCCAACACTATAGGAGGAAGAGGGAGACATTTTGACCAAACCCAGGAATATTCCATCAAAACATTTTTCCTGGGAAAATGGCACTGGAGGTTGAGAGTGGAGATATTTTTTGTGAAAACAAGGAACCTATTTTTGTATAATATTTTTGCGTTTTTACTAAAGAAAAGGAAATATAGTTGAACAGATAGAAACAAAATAAAGGCTTTTTCACAAAAACAAAATGATTGAAAGAAAGTCTTCTGTCAAAAACAAAAACATGTTCATTAAACATTTTTATGGGAGGGTGGCATTTTCCAAGTATATCTACTGACAACACAAGAACAGATTCCTGGGAGGAGACGTTGGCTATAACATCCATACAAGAGACACATCAGTTTTCAAGGTCCTTTCTGAACAGCCAGTGTATAGGAAGCATTCAGGAGTCAAGCGTTCTTGGAAGGGTGAAGGATTGTTGATTCTAGACAATAATTAACCTATGTTTTCCAAGCAATCCAGTTATTTCATAGCCCATACTTAAAATTATCAATCAATTATCCCCCATGGTACTGGATAATTCTGGTAGCAAGCTTGAATTTTATAAAAGAGATGATGCTAAAGGGAAAAAAATGATTATTTCCTTTAAAACAAGACACAAGACATATTGCCCTTCACTGAAAAGTGGCAGTTTTAATGACATTTTAGCCTCTGGTATTTTTCAGTGTTCACAGTACTTACTAAGTATTATCAAGTCACCTTCAGAAATCTAATTGCTTTGTCTTCTCCCTATAAAGCTTTAGGTAAAGAGTAGTTGTAAAAACAGAATTGTGGCTAACTAGAGGGGGTCAGAACTCCTCTGATGAAATGTTGTGGGGGGTTTTTTCCTTCATGGAAATGCATTAGTTTCATGGAGAAATTAATATTTTACCCATATGTTTTGCAGAAAGCTTCCTGGGGACCAGAGTTGATTTGTCAGTAACTTGCACAGAGAGAGAGAGAGAGAAAGATAAAGCATCACCTCTCCAAACTCTAAATATGCTTATGAAACAGGTCAGGTCTTCCCCAGTCTCATGTTAATACTAACAGTTTCAGCTCTACATACTTTCCAAAGACTTTCAAGCTGCGTAGCTGACCCCTGTGGCACATAGCTCTTAAAGGTTAAGAATGGTTTATTCCAAATTGATGGGTTCTGTGCTTTGGAAGCCAGATTCTCAATTGGTATAAATTATCAATAGCTCTTCTGGCTTTAGGATACTGACACTAATTTACACCATCTAAGGATCTGGGTACAGTACTGAACTTTTAGACCATAACCCATAATTTATGCAGCAGAACACAGCAGGTAAAATGGCCTGAATTGTGTAAACTGATACAAACATGGATACAAAGTGGACTTAGAGTCAAGTTCTCCCCTCATTACTTCAGACTTACTAAGCCGTAGCTATTGAAGTCATTTGGGGTTCATCCTGATTCATGGAGAGAAAATCTAAGTCCCTTGTCTTTGAATGAGGGAAGGAACATCATTTCATAAATGGTGTCCAAGAGCCTGTCTCACACACAAAGGAGCAATGCAGACATCCTTACAGAGGAACCTCAACAATGCATTCATTACTGCACAGCATGGTCTACTGGGCAGAGCTCTGGGCTGACACGGTTCTAGTCCTGGCCCTGCGACTGCCTTGCTTACTGACCTTGGGCAAGCCACTTCATCCCCTGCTTCAGTGTCTCCACTGAAGGTAAAAGGGGGAATGCTGCTGGCTTCCTTTGTGAACTGCCCTCTGCTTTACTGATGCCAAGCATTAGGTGAGAGCCAGGCATTATTATTTTCTGACAGTGTGTGCTTAGATGCCAGAGGATTATGTATCTTTGGCAGTATGTTTCCCTTTTCATTTCTAAAATCCAGTCAGTATTTACCTCCAACTGTTTTATCAGCAAGGATTTGCTTCTGAGGCATGAATTTCCTCTTTTACCCAATAATTAGCACAGGAGTGCTTAGCTTACAATGGCCTTATAGTGGTCATTTCAACCCACAGAATTATCTATAAAAAGAGACAAAAGCGGTTATTCCTGCCACTAAGGTGGAAGCTAAAAGTGCTGTATATGAATTGAAACAGAGTAATTTATTGTAAAGTGGCACTAAGAAGGTTAGCTCTGATGGACCCTTCAGATTCCGTACTGCTTCAGATTTCTTCCAGGAAGCAGAAATCCGTTTTCTTATGGGGTTTCATGTCATAGATGAAATCCTGCCAGACCTGAAAAGCAGAGGGGAAAATCTTCCCCAACTCCTGGTACCTTGCTGGAACAGGAGCAGGAACAGCTGCAGGGAGAGTGAGAATGTAGACCAAGCAGGTCCAGGTGTAACCTGGGAGAGGAAGGCAACAGCCAGAATGGGAGTGGGTGATACATGCATAGCCTCACTCAGTCATACTGAGCACAGATGAGTACTCACGGGCCCCAGAACCTGTGCGCTCCATAGACCACATGCTGGGTTTTTCAGAGCATAGGACTAAGCTCCCACACAGGCCTCTGTGTCAGCCTTGTTCTCACTCTTCCATTCATGACATGCTTCACACCCAGTGGGTCAGCCTGGAGGACCTAATGGTCTCCCTATTCCTCCAGCCTCTTCTGTATTCGCTGGTGAGGGGTCCTGGCCTCCAACCATAGCTCGTTACAGTATGCACCAGACATAACTACTCCTAGATCATCCCTCACCGATGCTTTATCCAGCCTGTTCTTAAAAACCTCCAACAATGGAAGATTCTACAATTTCCTTAGGCAGTCTGTCTGCTTCACTGCCTCACCATTCTAACAATAAAGAAGTTTTTCTTAGTATCCAATTAAAACCTACATTGCTGACATTTCAGACATTGCTGCGCGTCCTACTCTGCAGTGACAAAGAAAAGGTCAAATATCTGAAGGGCTGCCCTCTCCTTTCTTTACAGCAGCCCTTTGGATATTTGAAGACTGTTATCATGTCCCCTCTTAATCGCCTTTTTTGCAAGCTGCACACGCCTGTGCCTCTCAATCTCTGCTTGTATGACTTGCCTTCCAAGCCCTTTGTCATTCTTGCCACTTTCTTTTAGAGCCTTCCTTACCACTGAACATCTTTTCCTAAAATGAGAAGGCCAAAACTGGACACAATACTCTAAAATCAGGGCTGTCCAGTTTCCAGCAGCTGGGGGCCACACCAGCAAGGTACGCACATTGTGCGGGCCACACCATGGTGAGTTGTGGGCTACAAGCCAGGTGTAGTGTGGCAGAGCTGGCCTTAAGGAAAATGATGACCTGGGCAAACTTGTATTTTGGTGTCGCATCCCTCACCCAAAGTTAGCAGTGCTGCTGCAGGCAGAGGCAAAGGCAGGCAGACAGGGGCGCAGGGAACAGCATGGTGTGCCAGGCAGGTGGGCAGGCTGACATCACTGCTGCTGTACAGGAGCAAAGTGGGTGGACTGGAGCTGATGTAACCCTACCCAATTGTACCTGGGCCAGATCCTCCTGTGTGGGTACCACCCCCCATCTCTCCCCAGGCACTGCACCACCTGGAGTGATAGGGGAAGAAATAATCAAGGAGAAGCCCAAGGGCTGCAATTTAACCCCTTGCAGGTGGCATGCAGCCCATGGGCCACCAGCTGGACACTCCTACTGTAGGTCAGGTTTAACCAACACCAACTTAACCAGAAATATCACCTCCCATGTCTTACACATAATGTTCTTCTTTATACACTCATAGGAAAGGGCTGGAAGGGACTTCACAAGGTCACGTAGTCCAGTTTAGTCAGGGATGATTCAGCTCGAGGCAGAATCATCACCAGAGATCCTGGTTTTCCGTGATGAAAAAAAAAATCACAAATTCTCTGATAAAAAAATCCAAAAATCTGTGGTTAAAATTAAATGCCCCCCACAGCCCTGCTGGTGTCCCTCACTCCCCCCTCACAGCCCCCCAGCCCTGCTTGTTCCCTTTGCCCCCCACCCACAGCCCCTCCCCCCCAGCCCTGCTGGAGGGGTCCCCCAGCTGCCAGGGCTACGGGGCCAGGGACCCAGGCCTGCAGCCCCCTGCCCCCAATGGAAGGCAGTGGCTGCTACAGCAGGAGCATGAGCCAGCTCCCCTTCTGCTGCCTGCCTGATGCAAGCTTGGGTGGGGCCAGCTCCCAGTGGCAGTGTGCACTCCCAGGGAGCAAGGGGGACCCGCGCACCCCAGATCTGTGGGGGGGGGGGGGGGGGGGGCCGTGTGCACTGCCTCCATGCACACAGAGGAGGTGTGGCCAGGGCAGTGCAGAGCTTGCAGTGGCAGACAGCTTTTGTGCTTGGCCCCACTGTGTCCTGCCACGCCAGTCACACACACTGCACTCTGGAGAGCCTGGGGGAGGGCAGCAGGGCAGGGAGTGCAGCATTTGTGACCCAAGGTTTGGAGCTGGTTGGGTACTCTGGCCTGGGGAGGGAGAGTTTACAGTCTCCCCGCTCCTGGCTGGAGTGCCAGGCCTGCTGCAACCCCACCTCTCCTGGCCAGAGAGTGCCAAAGTTGGCTGGGGGCTGAGGGAGCAGGGGAGGCTGCAAACCCCTTTACCCTCCAGGTGGGGTGCCCAGCTGGCTGCAAACCTCCCCACTCCCTCAGCCCCCAGTCAGCTTGGGCACTCCCCGGCTGGACACTCCAGCCAGGAGGTGGGGTTTGCAGCTGACTGGGAGCAGCAGGGTTTGCAGCCAGCCAAGCACTCCAGCCAGGAGCGGGCAGGCTGCAAACCCTCTCCTGGCCAGAGTGCCCAGCCAGGGAGTGCCCAAGCTGACTGGGGGCTGAGGGAGCAGGAAAGTTTGCAGCTGGCTGGGCACTCCAGTTTGCAGATGGGCTGGAGGGGTGGGACTTTGCAGCCAGCTGAGCACTCCGGCTGGGAGCCAGAGTGCCCGTCCAGCTGCAAATCTCCCTGCTCCCTCAGCCCCTAGCCAGCTTCCCCCACCCAGCCCTGCCCCAAAACTCCCAAGCCCCACTTACCTCCAGCAAGAAGAGTGAGCCTGAAGCAGCCTCCAGTAAGTGTGAGTGTCAGGCCCTTCCCTTCCCCTTCTCCCTTCCCCTCCGGGCAGGGTTGAGGGTTTCCCCGTCCCTTTTGCAAACAGCTCTTGCCGGCTGGAACTCTGCCAGCCTGCAGAGCTCTTTGCAAAAGGGGGAAATCCATGAGTTTCTCTTCTAAGAGGGAAAATCCGCATTTTCTCTGACAAAAATGGGAAATTGGTGGTTTTCTCTGTTTTTCCGTAGGAAGCAAAACCCGGATTCCTGATCATCACTGACTAAACCAGGCTTGTCCAACATACAGCCCGCAGGCTGCCATGCGGCCCTCCAAGCCATTTTCTGAGGCCCAAGGTGCTGCAATGGGAAATGAAAGTAAACACTGTACTTTCATTTCAGGGGGGTGATGTGATACCGCTTCCTGTGAGGTCTTTGAATATGGCTCGCCGGCCCACTGGGTGATAAAAAGTTCATGATCCGGCCCCACATTCAAAAAGGTTGGACACCCCTGGACTAAACCATCCCAGCCAAGTGCCTGTCTAACCTGCTTTTGAAAGTTTCCAAGGATGAAGGTTTCACAACTTCACCAGGTAACCTGTTCCAATGCCTGACCACCCTCGTCGTTAGAAAGTTGATACAGCCCAAAACTGCATTAGACTTTTTTGCAGCTGCATCATACTGCAGACTCACGTCAAGTCTGTGATCCACCAGGATTCTTAGGTCCTTTTTCATAGCATTCCTATCCAGACAATTATTACCCATGTTGTATTTATGCTTTTGATTATTCTTCTTAAGGTGCAACACCTTGCATTTATCAGCATTTAATTTACCCTTTTGGCTCTAGTGCACCTTTCCAATCCATCATGATCCTTCTGAAGTGTGATGAAATTCTCAAGTGTGTTTCCAACCTTTCCAATTTCTTATCATCTGCAAATTTGCTCAGGAAGCTGTCTATTTCAGCATCCAAATCATTAATAATTTTGAACAGCACTGGGCCCAGGACAGATGCCTATGAGGGACTCCCCTCTAAACTTCCTGCCATTACAACATGGATTCATTTATAATTTTGCTTTAGTTGTGGTTCCTAAGACAGTTGTCTGTCTACCTTGTAGTCATTTTATCTAACCCACATTTCTTCAATTTAGTTATGAAGGTCCTAAAGGATTTTGTAAAAAAATAGGGTAGACCAACTAAAATATGTACAGTTTGCTTCATCAGATGCTCTACATATCTTATTTAGTTAGGGTGAAATTACATATCACAAGTAGATCATGTTAAGTGTACTTAGAACTCGAAAAATCACATATTAAGGATCATTAACAAGTGCTAAGTGCCCTGTAAGCATCTTAAAGTTACACCACTTCGAGCAGGGATTATTTTTGAGCTGTGCTATGTAGTTTAAATTAAATTGACATCTGGCTCCTGACCTAAAATAAAACCACCAGTTTGTGGTCCTCCAGTAACCCAGAAGGCACCACTCCCAGATGGACTAGCTATCATCCAGGATTCTACAGCTCTGGACTGACACCTGGGGGCAGCCAAGCAGCAGGTGTGAGGAGGGAAGGGAAAAGGGTGAAGCAGAGTACAGGGTGTCAGATGGAAGGGGACCAAGAAATGGGGGAGTGGGTGAGCAAGGAGCTGCCAAGCTGCTGCCCCCTTTGCCCCCCAAATAACTCCCTCCACCCCCAGATCACCCCCTGTCACCCTGATCCTTCCTGCCAGCTGGTTCACTACCCTGCCTCCCTGATTGCCCCCTGGACCTCCACTGGCCACCAAATTGCCCCTTCAATTCCCAGATTGCCCCCCCTCCACCCCAATCTCCCCCCACTGCCTGGATCATGCCCCCCCCATCCCTGTTGGCCCCTCCACACTCAGAATGCTGCTGTGCTGCCCCAGTCAACCCAAGAGCAGTGGCAGTGGGCAGCACAGGGGCCCTTCTCCCCATTTCCCTATGCTGTGACTAAAGATCTGGTGAATAGAGCATGCAGGGAGCAGACTTGACAACTCCTAGTGACAGATCTGAGCAGTGCATGTTAGAGAGGGTATTAACCCTTCATGCTTGGCTACTCACAGCAAGTGCTAACTTTAACACAGTCTAACATTCCTTAGAGTTAGCATATGCTAATTATGTGTAATATCACCCTGAGGCTACCCTGCCTCCTGCCTTACTTCAGACTAACAAGGATAACTACCTCTCTCACCTCATTTTGTCAAAAGCCCTATTGAAGTCCAAGTACACTATAGCCACTGCATTCCCTTCATCTACCCAGCTAGTTATGTTGTTAAGGAAAATCAGATTTGTTTGGTACGATTTGTTCTTAGCAAATCTATGCTGGTTTCTTGTGATCAGCCTTTCCTCCTCCAGATGATTGCAAATAGACTTCCTTACAATATGCTCCAATAATTTCCTGATTATTGAGGTCAGGCTAACTGGTCTATAGTTCCCGGGTTCCTCCTTTTTGCCTTTTTTAAAGAGGAAAAGAAGCACTATGTGCCTTTTCCAGTCCTCTGGAACATTGCATATCTCCCAGGACTTGGTAGATATTATTGCACCTCTGAGGTCCCTTCTGCCAGTCCTTCAGGATCCTGGGATGAAGTTCATCAGGCCTTGCTGACTTGAGTTCATCCAAAACTATCAGAAGTTCTCCTTATAGTCTATTTCATTATCTCAACTGTCAGCTTGTCACAAAACTACCTGCCAGCAGGATACCGCAGTCAGGGGAACTCCCCTCAGCCTGCACCAGGATCTCACTAGTTAGCCTTCTCTTGCCCAATGCCCCTCTATGATGCTGTGACAGGTTGTAGAGCCCATTTAATAAAACAGCAGGTGCAGCTAGGGGCAGGTTTACCTGGCAGATTCGCAGCTGGGAGTATTAAAGAGAACTCCAGCTGCAACAGAGGAATCAGGAAGAGCTTGGGTGAGGTTTGGAAAGTGTTTGCAGCCTGGGGAACTGCACGGTTTATTTTATAAGCCTGGAGAAGGCATTATTTCTTTTGTAAGATTGGAAGAAGGTACCATTTGCTTATAAGTCTGAGGAAGGGCATTGTATTTCTGTTTATTTTAACTTCCCTGTGAGGAGAAGGACTTTGAATAAAAGATGAAATCAAACTTGAGGGAAGCTTGGCTATGGGTCTAGCAAGACAAGCTGGTTGAGGGCTCTACCAGCTCATAGATACACAAGGGGAGAGCTGCCCTCCACCATCCTCTGCAGTACAGCTTCTAGGCCATGGATACTGTGACAAGGGGCATGCTTAGGGCCAAGTTTCAAGCCGACCTGGCCACCTGTCTATGGGGCAGTCCGCCCAGTCTCTCCTGCCACAACTTTGCTCGTACCGTAATCTGGTAGTACATGTGGGAGGCTGCCCATTACATGCCCCGATGCCAGGGGGCACTATCCACAGCTCCATCCCTACATCATGGCCCATGCCTCGCAGATGGCAGCATAAGTTCTTAATGGCACCAGCTCAAGGCCAGACTAAACTCTCCACCCCATCTCTCTGGGGCCTCATTCTCCGCCCTGTCTCTCTCTCTGAGTCTTCACACCACCCCCTCATCAGTGCTCCATACTGCCCCCCTCGCCAGGGCCAGGGCTCTCTAGGATCCTCTATCCCTACTGCCCCCATAGGCTCAGGTACCTGCCTAGATGTGCCTGGCCCACCAGTTCTAATTAAAAACCCACTGAATGAAGGAGGCCAGCGTTTGGGTGCTCTTCCCCACCTTTCACTCAGAGGGCACCTGGCCTGGCAGTTCTTGGGGACTCCCACACTACTAGGAGACCCACCAGGCCATCCTTCCCCAGCAGGGTGCAGTTTTAGGTCATACCCAGGACCACTGAGGTCTCCTCCTCCCCCATAGCCTCCCCTTTACTTCTGAGGTGTTCCTGGAGCCAGAGCACAGCAAGGAGATGTTTCGTCCCTGCTGGCTGGTCACAAACTTCTCCCCTGAGCCCAGAGCACTGGGCATTAAATGGTCACCCAAATCAGGTGCCTGCCATCTCCCTGGCCTACCCCTTAAAGTGACTGGCACCAAAGGTGCTCTGTCACAGATACCAATAGCAGTTTTCATCAGGTCCACACCAGTCTAAGAGCTATAGTCAACAGCACCTTTGCTCACTGCCCCCCATTCTCACCTTTCTCCAGGCAAGCATATCGACCATGCCATTTGAGAACCACCCTGCATTGAGTTACAGCCTACAGTACCACCAAACCTCTACCCAGGTGCTGACCTTCACACCCTGTGGTTCAGTCCCTGCTCCTTCCTACTTTGTTCCCCAGCTTTCCATGTTCAGAGCTTCCCTCTACCCTCACAGCTTGTCTTGCACCCTGCAGTTTTAGGGCCAGTTATTGTCTGCTGAAGAGACAATGGCCTAGGATTCAAGCCCCTTTGATCTTTTTGTAACAGGGATTGAAGAACTTTGTTACTTTAATAACATGGAAAGGTAATTGAAATGGGGCCAGCTGCCAGCAAGTAAGCAATTGAAGAAACATAAAGACAGGTGCCCCAAAGCTACAGATAACTACTTAGGAGCAAGTGGCTCTGCAATGGGCACCAGGCAGAGTGCAAATAAATAGTTAAGTGAAGACTGCAAAGCTGATAGGTAAGTGGCAGCAAAGGAGAGCAGGTTGCACATTGAGCTGAGGGGACACACCTGTGCCTTCTCTGGACTCTGCTGCTCTGGAAGCAGTTTGCCAGGGCATCTCTAATGAGAATGCTCTGATGGGTGTTATGTCTCAGGGACTTGAACTCCAGTACCACATACAAGCCCCCAAAGCACCAAGCTTCCTCTGCCCAGTACTAAATCCTCCCCCTTGGCCTCACAGATCAGGTACAGAACACAGAGCAAGGTAATCAACCGGGGCAGGTAGCACTCAGTGGTATCCAGGCACATTTCCCCAGGGCTCTTCACAGTACTGTGAGGCTCCCAAAGGCACACTTGACAGTCATGCAGCAGTGCTCAGCTAGTATCAGGTCAGGCCTGATAAGTCAGGCCTGGCCGGGCCCAACACTTGAGTCATCACACCTACCCCTGATCCCTGGCTAATGAAAGTGCCCTAGTTTTCTGTGGAGGCAAGCAACCAGATTGGCTGCTGAAAGTGCCACCTGCTCTCTTAAGCACATTTACAGCCTCAAGCCACAGGCATGCCTTAACAGCCTTAGCCTTGTATTCACTACTACTCCTGATTCACTGACCTGAACTTGGTCCCCATGGCCTCAGCCCTGTGGCCTGGACCCTGGCTCAATGCTCTGGTAATCTGCTCTGACCCCCCTCATTGCCCATAGGGGCCTACCTGCAGGCCTGACTACCTATGTCCTGGCTGAACCCTCACAGCTAGTAGTCAAACATTTCCTTCTTGGCATCCAAGTGTCTGTGTGTGGCTTCATGAGCCAGCATGGGGACAGGCAGAAGTGTACCAGGGCAGCTGGATGCCCAGGGCAGTGACAACTTCTAGCATGCCTATATGGCTGTGTGGCTGCAGCAGCAGCTGTCATTTTTCCATACATCCTCCCCCCAGGATGGCACTTGGGGTTGCTGCCCCAGTATCCTACCTTACTTATGCTACTGGAAGCAGGTACACTGGTTACCCAAGTAGCAGAGGGAACAGTTACTCCCTTAAACTGGGTCTGTCTCGGGTCTAAAATTGTTCAACATCTTCATTAATGATCTGTACAATGGGACTGAGTGCTAACTTAACAAATTTGGAAACGACACCAAGTTGGGTGGAACTGCAGATACTCTGGAGGGCAGAGTGACCTAAACAGACTTGAAAAATGGTCCTCAATCAATAAGATGAAATTCACATTAAATAAATGCAAAGTTTTGCACTTGGGACAGAAAAACTGTGCACAAATACAGACTGGGGAATGACTGGATAGGCTGTAGTACTGCAGAAAAAGACCTGAGGGTTACAGTAGACCAGAAGCTAAATACGAGTCAACAGTGTGGTCTTGTTCCAAAAAAAAAGTCAACAGCATGCTGGATTGTATTAATAAGAGTGTCAGCTACAAATTAAGGGACGTGATCCTTCTTCACTTCTTCAGCACTAGTGAGGCATCACCTAAGGTAGTGTCCAGTTTTGCATGCTACACTTCAAGAAAGATGTGGACAGATTGGAAAGAGTCCAACAGAGATCAACAAAAAAAGTATTAGAGGCCTAGAAATGAATTAAAAGGAAAGGCTAAAAGAATTATGGTTATTTAATTTGGAGAAGAGTGGGCTGGGAGAGGGTGCAGAATGTGGTTAACAGTCTTCAAATACCTAAAGGGCAATTATAACAAAAAAAAAAGAGAGAGAGCCTTTTCTCTGTAGCTATAGGGGACAAGACTTAGAGCAATGGCCTCCAGCTGCAGCAGAGGAAATTTAGGATGAAGATTAGAAAGAACTTTCTGACTATGGGGGTGGTTAAGAATTGGAACCAGCGACTTAGAGAAGCTGTAAAATTTTCATCCTCAGAAATTTTCAGGAGCAGGTTGGACAGACCATTGACTGGGATGGTTCAGTCAGGGATGATCCTGCCCTAAGCAGGGGGTTGAACTACAGGTTTCCCTCACTTTATGCAGGTTCTATATATGCGAATTCACTCTTATGCGATGACCCTTTTTATACCAAAAATTGTTGTATGCAAGGTAAATTCGCTCTTATGCGATCGGTGTGGTGGAAGCCTGCAGTGAGCTGCTTTGCACGGTGCATTGTGGGAGTGACGCGCATCAAAATACAGTCTCCTGTATGGATCTGTGCTCCTCACGCATTGTCTGTGACGTGTTTCTGTGGCTGCCATCCCCATTACAGTAACATTCACCACCACCCTGTGCTTGTGTGTACTATCTGCTGTTGGTGAATACCAAAATTGTCTTGTAAAAGTGGTAGAAATGGGTCTGGGGGGTCAGTACAGTTGAGGTTTTGGAATGTATCCCTATTTGTTACATTGTAAAGTGAGTTCCCCTTATGCAAATTTGAGTTATATGCCATTTTCCAGGAACGCATGACAGCATAAAGCGTAGGAAATCTGTAGATGATTTTCTGAAGTCCTTTCCAACCCCACTTTCCTATGATCCCATTGTTACAGAGTGCCACTAGTAGGTAACCCTGGAGTTTCCATCCATGGCTGGCCCTACATTCCCCCTCTTCTGCCCACCATGCCTTGGTGTTAAATAGTATGGGGAGGTTGCCTTGCCCTGGAGATGGTGGCATAGATTTAAAGTCAGGTGGCACTGCTTCATCCTTATCTGTCTTTGTTGTCAATAGCTGGGTCCAGGCCCCACTCCAGGACCTCTGCCTTTTCTGCTGCAAGGTCCCTCTTTCCCCTAAACAACAGTCCTAATTATATTCCTCAAACCTAGAACCCTCAGCTCTATTGGCCAATGAATCAACCTCTGGACTAGGTCTATAGGCTTTGGCCTCTGTCACCGTGACAAGTCCCAGGCCTCAAAGCAAACACTCACAACCCGCTAAGGGTAATTACTACAAAGCCCCTCATTCCAGAACTCTTCTATGCAGCCTCCACATCATCCCTTATAGCCATGCCTGTTCCACTGGTTATCAGCAAAGATTTTTAATGAACTGTCCTGTCACTCTGGGCCACCAAACAAAGTCCCAAACATAAAACTTCACCACCACCACACGCCCCCCGCCCCCACCCCAGCCCTCATGCACAAAAAGAGAACAGAAAAAAAAAACCATGCAGCTTACCACTGCTGTAATATATATCCACTCCCCATGTGTCCAGGGGCACTGCTCATTGGATTCTGGGGTGTCTCTCATCATCATTGGCTTCTAGGGGATCTCATTTTATCCAGAACTGGTAAAGTTCTGAATAAAATGCTTCTTATGCTCCTTGCTCCTGTCTTCAGCCATGTTGGTCTGTGTGTCCACAGTCCCACAAAGTAAGGGTGGCTTTGCACTGCCACCAACTCAGCTATCACATGAAAAGCATAAGCCAGGATCTTAAATAAGGGCTAGGGATATTGGCTCAAACTTTTTTGGATGTCCTCCTGAGATTGAACAATCAGGTCCCTTTATGGTATCTCAAGTTGAACCAGAGGCAACTGATATACCCAAATCACTAGTCACTCTTGAAAATCTTAGGTATAAATTCCAAACTATGTAGTGAAATATTAGCTGCAGCTCTCATTCTGTGTTCCTCTTTATTTCCTCTCTTCCAGTACTTTTCAATATGGTTTAAAGTTCATGCTGTTATCTGTTTCTAGCACAGTGCATTCATCAAAAGATTGAGTACAGAAAATTGTTACAGGCATCTGTCTTTATTCATTAGAAGCTGTATCATTTATAGCAACTTTGCTATACCTCAAAATCAATGCTACTGTTGTGGCAAAACAGAATGTCCCATAGACAAGTCCTGGAGAAATGATAGTAGGGGAAGGAGACCCTTTTATGTTTAAGCCCTAATAACTGTAGGTGTGTTTACATGTGTTATTAATGCTATAAAGGTTTATGCAATCAGGGCTCGTGGTAGAGGTGATATCTTTTATTAGACCAACAAGATTTTTGCAAAAAAAGTCTTTAATTGCAAGCTTTTGGGCACAAAGACCCTTCATCAGGCATCAGAGAAAAGACTGTAAAAGTTCTCCTGGGTAGAAATGAAAGTTCATATTTCATAGGATTTCACAAAGGAGTTAATAGATGGAAAACTCCTCTGGGCAGGCAGTTTTTAGTTGGTGAGGAGTCTCTCAGCTCTCCTGAGGCTCGTGCAAAAATCTTCTTGGTCTAATAAAAGATATCACCTCTACCATGAGCCCTGAATGTTTTTTCCTATAGACCAATATAGCTACAACCTAGATACCTGACATAAAGGTTTACTGCACAGTAAATACTATACAGTAAACCTTCCCTGGGAGCATGTCTACACATGCTCCCTGTTAGGAGAAAATCTGCTTCTACCCTGCTCTGGCCCCCTGCAGCAGCCAGTGGGAGCTCCAGGCTCCCCTGGGGTGCTAGCCCAGGGGTTGGCAGGGAGCACAGGGCCAGTCCCCATGCATACGGAGCCAGGAGAACTCTGCTGGCTGCAGCAGCAGTTGTCTCCTTGCCCCATACACATCAGGAGGGGTTCTTATGCGCACGGGCTGAGAGACGGCTGCTGCTGGAAAGCGCTTCTGGCCCTGTGCACATCAGGGACAAACCCTGTGTCCAGCAGGGCTTCCCCATTCATCCAGGGGCTGGATTGGAGCTGTCCTGTTTCTGGAAATCCCCGCCCAGCCAGGGGCTAGCTGGGAGCTGCCCCAGCAGTGGGACAGCTCCCAGCCAACCCCTGGCTGTGCAGGGAAATCCATGGCCAGCCAGAAGGGAGTCAGGAGCTGAGCAGCACCAGGACCAGGGGAGTTCCCCATTTCCTGTGGCCCCCTGGTGTTGGGGCTGCCCAGGAGCAAATTTTCTCTCAGCCAGCATCTACACATGCACTACTGTGCAGTATGTACTATGCAGTATTTACTACCTGTATTTATAGGTAGTAGCTAACTGCACTGTAGACTAATTTAATGCACAGTAAATGGTGTGCACATATAGATGGTGATGTTTTACTAAGCAGTAGATTAGTCTACTGTACAGTAAAGTATCTCTTGTAGACATACCCTGTGTGAATGATGCATTTATCCAAGAAGTAGGAGACTCAGGTTCTAAGCACCCCTCACACAAAGGGGACTTGAGTCTGTATCTCTTTGACTTGTACAACAGTGCTCTAACCCCCAGACCACAGTTCATAAATTATTTAAACCTTTTCATCTTTGGCACTCCTTTTGAAATTGACCCCCTGGGCAGCCAAGAGAGGGAGTTATGTGGGGTCAGGAGGAAGGCATCTCATTTGTGCAGGGAAAGGCATATCTCCCTTGTGCAGGGAAAAGGAAGAGCTCCTCTGCCCACTATCTCCAGAGGATGCCACTAAATTTACAAAAGTCCAGGGGGTGGGTGTTGAGTCTGCAAAGGTTGAGAGCCACTGATCTAGTCCAGTGGTACTCAAACATTTTGTCCAGCGGGCCAGATGGGCAGTGTTCAGTCTATCCCAGGGCTGGATCCAGCTGGTTGTCCCAATCTGGCGCCCAGGGCTGATGCTGCAGATTCCTATCTGGCCATGCAGAAAGGGGTGGGAGCAGCCCAGCCCCAATTCAGCTGCACAGGGGAAGGGGCTTGGCCTGGGCCGGTGAGAAGAAGGGGGCACAGTCTCGCCCCATCCCAGCTGTTCAGGGGGAGGAAGAAAGCATGGCCTGGCTCCAACCTTCCATGCAGGGCCTGGGAATTTGGCATCAGGGAAGGGTTGGAGTATTAATTGCCATCACTCCTCCTCTGCCAAATGTCCTGACCTGTGGGGCACCCCATGGGCAGGATACAATGACTCTACAGGCAAGTGCAATGAAAGGTCAATAACTCCATTGAAGGATCTTATAGCCCAGTGTTTCTCAACCTTTTTCAGTAGCAAGTACCCCCTAATTTCTGAAAATTTTAATAAGTACCCCAACACTCAACTTTCCAGGGGATTTTATATTTAGAGACTAATGTGTGCCATATGTTGGAAGAAGGGCTGTGCATATAAGGCCATGATATGACAGATGTTGGATCTGGTGTAGGTAGGGTTGCCACCCTTTACATCAGGGATGCACAACTCAAGTAAGTGCCTGGGCTAGAGGTGATGTTGGCCAAAGCCAGGAGGGCTGAACCCAATGCCACGCAAAGCATGGCACACCAAATTATTACTGAGAATTTAATTTTTTAAATTGCACCAAATTTTTTGGCATAGTTTTGAGAGGAGGAAGGGGCAAGAGGAAAAGAGGGCGAGAGAGACAGAGTGTTGGGGTACCCACGTACCCCCTTGCCTGTGTCTCACGCACCCCCAGGGGTACGCGTACCACAGGTTGAGAAACTATGTTACAGCCTACCCACTAGAAGCATTTCTCCCTAGCTTCCCATTTCTCCACTAAAAGCATTTCTCCACTAGACTCCTATTCAATAGAGGAAGGGTGACACTCTCAAGTATAAGGGATAATGTCAGATTCTCTGAGCAATTTCTTAGCCAGAGCTGCTGGATGCTGAGCACTTCTGGAAATCCATTTACTATTTATAGGAGGTCTGAGCTCTGCACACTGAGGTCTGCACACTGAGCTCTGAGCTCCCTGCCCAGTAAACACATGCTCTTAGAGAGCTTCACATAAGTAGTGAGCTCTGAAGTCACCAGCTGATCAGGATGAGGTCTGCCAAGAGCTCCTGCTTCTACATGGCTGTGGAGCCCAGGACATGAACACTGCTGCAGTTCTGCCCCCACCCCTTTCCCCGCTGAACTTAGAAGCAGGGGAAAGGAGGAGATGAATAGTAATGACAGCCTTCATCCTCTGGGCTCTAGAGCTACATAAAAGCAGGGGCTCTAGCCAGACCTTACACAGAGAGCTCTCACACAGCACAGCCAAAGGGGGATTTAGCTGTGCCCCACATCTTTTATGCATCCACCCCTAGAAGCAGCAAGAGGGGACCCAGCTCTCCTTACTTTGTTCTGGTGAAGACATCCAGAGATCTCCCTCCTCTGTCTGTGCTTCCTGTCCCAATCCATTTCACCTCTATGTCCACTATTCCTCTGAGAACACTATCTGCAAAGAATGACTTTTTAAAATTTATTGAAGATCATTGAAAGTAATTCCACTTCATTAGGCTCTAAGTAGATCCACTTCTTCAAAACAGCTATCAAACCTCTTTATGAATTAAAAAACACTGTGGTTTTGCTAAATAAAATATTTAATTAATGATTCACTTATTCAAAAATATAAAATAGTCTGCAAAAAACACAAAGAATTTCAAAGTTGCAAATAACCCTTTGTGAATTTATTTCATTTTCTTGAAGGTCAATTTTTCAAAAATAAAAAATGTCTAGTATGGAAACAATTCAAGGATCTCTTGTGTGTAGGAGCCTGGCTTCAGGGAATTTTAGCAACTCTGCTATGTAATCCCACATCAAATGTTTCAGCAAAGGTTCCTTTTCTTTCAAACTTTTTAATGACTTCTTATCTGGGTCAAGAGCTGGCCTTTGTATGATAGAATCAAGACCAGATATCCTTCTCATAATGTATTGTAGCTGAAAGAGAAATTGTGTTTGCA
This sequence comes from Alligator sinensis, assembly GCF_000455745.1. Lineage (NCBI taxonomy): Eukaryota > Metazoa > Chordata > Crocodylia > Alligatoridae > Alligator > Alligator sinensis. The sequence goes on from NW_005842932.1 coordinate 191,800, forward strand.
GATCAGAACCTGCTGAGTTATGTGCTGTGGTTTATGGAATTAAGGGGGACAAACAAGGTGATCAGTGGTCCTTTCTAGCCTTAAAATCTATGAATCTGAAAACAAAATGGTAGCTCATCTCAAATTTTACAAGGAATACAACATAAATGTGACATTCACACAAAAGAGATCCCTTTCCAACCACACACAACTGTACTCTGTGCTGACTTTGCTTTCAGCCAATGTGATATGTTTCTTTCCATTCCCTTGAGCCTCATGCTTTGTTGTTGGCGGATTTTTTTAACCCAGCTAGTTCTGTCCTGTTCAAAGAAACCTGCTTGGCTTTGACTGAGTAAATAACCATCTCTAGAGAACAGAGTGACACATCAACAGAAGCAAATTAACAAATAACCCCAGCCTCCTGTGAATGTGAAAAACCCAGGGCATTTTTTATGCATGGAAAGCGGTGTAATCTGCAGTTGCATAAAATGGATAACAGGGAGAAAACAAATCAGTACCCCAGGAGTACGGGAGTATTAATCAACCAAGCTGTATAAATGCTATGACAGTATATCTCATCTGTCCTTGCAACTCTCTGATACAATGGCATGTTGCTGGAACACCGAAGAAAGCTGTGTTCTGTAAATTAAGCAGACAGCATGTGGGTTATTGAAAGTTCTAGGGGACTGGAAATTAATTAGTTGCACTTCTACTTGCAGACAGTGGTGATGCGTAGGGGGTGCACAGAGGTGCACGTGCACCCCCTGAGAGTGCTGGTGCACCCCCTGTCAGCCAGTGTTCCTGGGCAGGGGGTGGCAAGCGAGAGTGCTGATGCCTCCCCCTGAGAGCACTGGCTGGAAGTGGGGGCTCACCTGGAAGTGCCAGCACTGTCCTGGAAGTGTCAGCAGCACACTGCTGCCACTTGTGGGTCAACAGGATTGGCCGCAGGGGGATCGCCCCCGATCAATGACTGGCGATTGGGGGGGCAAGTGCCTCCCTGACTCAAGAGGCACCAGTCGTACATGCTTGCAGATCTATGGCAGGGCTCTATTTCTTCACCTGATCTGTTGCAATTTTCTATCCCCCTACCCCCCCGGCCCCACTCCCCCTTCCCAGAAACACCAGGGAAATACTGATGGGCAAAATTGTGCCAAATAAAATCCTGCTTATCTTGCTCATACAAGTGTTCCCATTGACTAGGCATCAAGGGGTCTAGGTCTGCAAAGAAGCCAAGCAAGATCCCTGTTACTGCTGTCACTGAAATTAATGATTTTTCCCATTCACATGCACAGGTACAGGATCCACCCTTCTGTCCTTATTAATCTGTTAGCTGAGATCCTGTTTTTTCTTGAGATAGGTGAACCTGCATTTTGATCTATAAGTACCTGCTGTAACAGCTCTTAAAGTAAAAACAGACATTGTCAAATGAACTAGATCAACGTGTCCCTTTGTGGGACACATTCCACCACAGTTCATCCACATTATTTGGCGATGTGATCCACTTGCCCAGGAGAACTGATGTGGCATGACAAAGAGTAGGAATGTTTATTTGCTTTCCATTTGTGCCATCATAAAAAAATTTATGGCAGCACAAATGCAGCCCTAGGCAATGTGTGTTTCTATCCTTTGTGTCTCTAAAGAAAAGTTCTCATGAGATTCTCAGCATGTTTTAGTCTTATGTTTCCAGCACCCGAACTAGCATCTCAGTTCTACTGCCTAAGAAAGGGTCATTCATCTTGCTTTACTTGAAAAAGATTGCTTCCTTCCCCCACAACTCTCATGTGTGTTATTGTGGATAACAGGCTTTCCCAGATAAATAAATACTTCTCCATACAAGACCTGTAAGTTCTGGGCTAAGGATCCAGTTTTGTGAGGTATTCTGCCTATGCTGTGATGAGTACTCTCTATTCGCACTAACTTCAACAGAAGCAAGTTACGTTGCTCCTGAGTACTTTGGAAAATCTCACACAGAAGTGCTGTTTCCCTTGTTCAAGGAAGTAGCAAGGCAAGTATTTTGTCCTAGAGCAGTGAAGCCCAACCTTCCAGCCCCATTGGCTGGATGACTGGAGCAGGGTCAGTCCACAGACTGGAACCTGTGCAGGATCAGTGTGTGGGATCAGTTTGAGGATGCAATCCCACATGCTGGCCCAAGCCCATGCGCTGTGCCAGATGCAGCCACGCATCAGCCCGACTCCATGCACTGATGTGGCTGCACTCTGGCCCAGTCCTGTGCATCTAGATGTGTCTGCACACCGGCCTGACCCCATGCACATGGATCCAGCCACAGAGTGACCCCATGTGCTGGTTTAAAGGCATGTTATCCAGCCCTCAGGGCTCCCTCAGGTCCAGAAATCTGATAGCAGGGGAGTGGCAATTAAGGCTGCTACCACTCACTCCCCTGCCGCCAAATTGCTGGACCTGTTGAAACCCTGAAAACCAGAGGTTGAGCACCACTGCTCTAGAGTCACAGAACCCTAGAAAAAAATGGGATGGAAGGAACCTCAGGTGGTCATAAATGCCAATCCCCTGCTCAGAGCAGATTCATCCCTGCTAAATCATCCCATTAAAATGTTTCTCTAACTGCACTTAAAAAGTTCCAACAATAAAGATTCCACAGCCTCTCAAAGTTGTCTGTTCTGGTGAGTTAAACACCCCACAGTCAGGAAGTTCTTCCTAGTATCCAGCCTAAATCCCCCTTCTTGCAATTTAAGAATTTTTTGTCCTGCTCCTGTGGCCACCAAGGGTAACTGATAACTGTCCTCTTTGTGGTAAACAATTTGTATTTGAAGACTGCTATCAAACCCTCCTTCTGTCTTCTTTTCCAGACTATATCACTCCAAATCTTCCATCCCTTCCTCGTATGTTACATTTTCTTTATCTTTAATAAGTTTTGTATGTACTCTCTACAGTTTGTTCATGTCTTTCTTGAAGTTCAGTGCTCACAACTGGACACAGGGCTGAATGGGGAGGTGGAGGGAAGAAGTCAATTCTGGTATCTTGCAATCAACATTCCTGTTAATTCACTCCATTAGTCCAAGCTTTTTTGCAACAGTACCACACTGCTAATTCGTATTCAGTTTGTTATGCACTATAACCCCTAGGTCATTTCCTCCAATATTCCAACTTTACTAGCCATTTCCTATTTTGAATATGGACATTTAAAGGGCGCTTTTACACATGCTTGAATGCATTCTGATTCGAATGCGTCAGAGCAGACTCGATTGGAGCACTCTAACCAGAATGCTTCAGCATGCTGCAGCGTCTAATTTATTCAGCATCCCTTCATTTCAAAATGGTGACAGGGACGCTTTAACTAAGAGCTTTAGTTAAAGTGCCCCCGTCACTATTTTGAAATGTGGGACACTGAATAAGATGCTTGTGGGTGTTTTAAGTAAAATGGCTCCAGAGAGCTGCTCTAATTAAGATACCTCCCACCCCTACCCTGGAGCACATGTATAGATGCTCTTAATTTTTCCTACCTAAGCATAGTTCTTAGTACTTGTCTGTATTGAACTTAATCCTAATTGTTCTAGACCATTTTTCCAATTTATCAAGAATATTTTGATCTGATCCTTATGTTAGTGCTAGAACATGGGGGTCAGGTCTAGGGGCCAATCAGGGATCAAATTTGCTGTATTGAGGTCCAAATCAGAGCTGGAGAAAACAAACAGAGTCTAGGGGAAAACTGAGCTAGGGAACTAAATCAAGAGGTGAGTAAAGTTCACAAGCAAACTGAGTCAGAAACCCAAGAGATCAAACAGGAGAACAAAGTTCACAAGCAAGCCAAGTTAGGAAACAAGTAGGTCAGAAAGCATAGAGTTAGGCCAGGAAGAACCATATTACCCAGAAACTTTCTGTTCCTCTCTCTAATCTTATATAAGAGAAATGGAGGGTCAGGTGACAGGAGCCAGCTGCTTGGGTATCAAAGAGTAGATGGAGTAACTGGCAGTATTGGAGGCTTTAGGCAGGAACCTTCCAACCTCTGGGAAAAGCAGATACAGTCACTGATCGCCATCACCATTTCCTCTTGAGAGTACCAGTCCTCCCAGCCTTTGGAGTGTATGATTTTGCTTCTTTCCCAACTGGGAATGGCTCCTTCTTTTGTGACGTCAGGGCTTTGCTGGTTGAAGTTTCAGGGGCGGAACTGTGCCCGCTGCCAGAAATGACCAGCTACTAGTTTCCACCCTCCTGAGCGGGCAGTTTCTCTGTGTCCCCTGATGTCTTGTTAGGCTGGCTCTCTTCTACAATCCTAGAAGTCTCTTTGTGTGTCATGACATTGAAGAACTCGTGTTTATAGATGCTTCTCAGCCAAGCTACTTCCTCACATAGCTCCCTTACCTCTTTCCTGAGAGAAACCACCAACAGGTATCTCTCATGCTGGGTGCATTCTTCCAACCAGCTGTCATGCTCCCCCACAAAGCAAGACAGATGTAGCAGGCAAACTGAGTTATGCAAAGGTTTTTTAGCCATAGTCTAGGCCTTCCCAGAACTAAGCAATAAAATTGAACAGAGTGCCTTCTGTGGCACTGGGAGACGTGAGTGCTGGGATCTGGCACTAGGAGAGCGAGACACAACAGTTTATTTCTGGCAGAGTGCCAGGGAATTGGTGTACCGTATAAGAAATGCTTGGGCCAGAGCCAGGGGATTGGACAATTTGGGATGAAAAAGTTATAAAAGTAATGGACAAACAAACGAACATGTGTGTAACATGCTGTGACCCTGGGAGGATAGATGCAGCTGCTGGCTTACTGCTCGAACAGTGGGGAGCTAGAAACTAAGATTCCACATACCCAGTGAAGGACCCGAGGCCTGGTACCCCCATAGGTCGCTGCTGTAACATCTAAGGAGCCACTTGCCAGGTCATATTATGGGGAGGAAACCTGTAATATTGTATGGGGGTTGCTATTAAAGTTCACTTGATACAAGTTAGCATGTCAATCCTTGAAGGGCTCTAGCAAAAAGAATCCTAGTAGTAACAACAGGGACCAAGTAAGAAGCATCTGAGGCCATGGGGAAGGGAAGGAAGAGCTAGCTGCGGTGTTCATTTTAGCACAATGATAGCTTCAAGCTATCGCAGTGCTTTTTATTCTAGTCTTTCTTAAAATAAATCACCCTCCAAATTCCTTCTCCTTCCCTTATCCTGCTGATAAACTCAGCTAACTTACAGTAAAAACTACTGAAGCATAAATGGGTAATTCCCCCAGCAAACTCTCACTCAAATTCCCCTGCTTGCTAGCCTGCTTGCTGGTTCCCAATGTCAGTCACTCTTTGTTTTACAAGATCTTTCAGGGCTGCTTTTTGGGAAGTGGAGATCACACTATTGCTTGCACAGGGCTAATCCTAAAGCCAAGATGCTTCATGAAGCACATCCACAAAACAAACTACAGTTTGTGGCAGGAAAGCAGAGACCTCAGAGTGTTGTCTTCATGTTCAACTCATTTTCCAGAAATCCTCCTGGAAACCATAATTAAGCTCTCTGTAGAATTGTACAATTGCCAAATACAAAGAAATTCTACCCAAGACACTGTACATTCCCCCTCACTCCCAGGGCCTTGCTGTATAGTAGTGTCAACCTGACATACCATTATTTTCACGTCCATAATTTTCAGACACTTAAGTCAAATAATTTTGCAGTTAAGAACTGCAAATTGGAGAGAACTGAAGGCTGCATTGTGTGTTCCTTTAGATGGTATTTATGTTTTACTCTAACCAGCTCTTCAAAACTTCATCTTGATGCATTTACTGTCCACAGCAATAGGTAAAGTGAGGTGAGCCAATAACTTTAAAGACTTGAAATCCTTTGTTTCTCCCCAGGCTATAGAGAGCCTTACCACATTGGTCCTGTCAGTGATAAATCTGTCAAATTGTGCAACAACCAAGCCTTTTCCATTTGCAGGAAAGTAATTCACATTATCAACAATGGGAAATCAATACTCTCTGGAAAGCCACTAGTCACAGAAATAGGATTTGGGGTTGCAAATGGGGCTACCATTAGACAATTACAATTTAAGGGGGGGAATGTCTTTCATATGAAGCAAAACTCATCACTTAAATTTGCTTCCCTCATTGTGAATACTTGAAAACTCCTTGCCTTGATGGAATTAGGCATACCATGGAAGGAAAATACCAAGTCAGAACTATTCCAAGCTCTCTTGTTGCTATTTAAAGACAATCTATTATGCTGGCATACAAGGCTGCTTTTGTTGCTTCTGTTAATCTTATATATCTGTCTCTAGTCACATCTGTGACTCTCAGAACATTTCCTGCATGAGCTTTTTTTTACTTATATTATGCTGGTACCTTGAGACCTCATTCAAGACAGAACTTTTCTTGTGGGAGGTACTGTCCTGATTTCAACAGGCAGCCCCTGCTCCAAAGTGTTTCCATTCCTTATGGATGACTTAGAAAACGGGTGGAAAGGAAAGAGTAGCAAAATGATTCACACAAGGCAAATCAGCAGAGCCAGGAATAGAAGTCACATCTGATTATCATGTTTGATTGTGCAGGGAGGCCCCTTGAGACCCTCTGGGTCAAGATACAAGGGGGCCTGATGGTGGGAGACCACTATAGGCCTCCCTACTAAGAAGAGGAGAGCAACCCGGCATTCTCCAGGGAACTGACTGAGGCAGCCAGCACTAAACACTTGATAGTCATGGGTGACTTCAACTACCCTAACATCTGTTGGGAAGACTATTTAGCCAGCTCCAGCAGGTCAGCCAACTTCCTGGCAGCTATAGATGATCTGTTCTTGACACAGGCTGTGCAGGGACCCACTAGGTGTAAAGCCACTGTGGACTTGGTGCTGACCAAAGGAGAAGACATGGTAGGCGACCTGAAGATTGGAGGTATTCTAGGCAACAGTGATCATGATCTGATCAGATTCACCATCTACCAAAAGGCTGGGAATTCTGCCAGCAGAACAGAAGCCCTAGACTTCAGAAGGGCAGGCTTTGGTAAATTCAGGAGTCTAGTTAGAAAGGACCTTTGCAACAAGTGGCTGAACAATTTGGGAGTCTAGGAATGGTGGTGCTTCCTTAAGGAGGCAATTCTTACTGCTCAAAAAGAGGTCATCCCCACATGGTCAAAAAGAGGGAAAGGGGCCAGGAAACCTGCTTGGCTCAACAGGGACATTAGAGAACTTCTCAAAAAGAAAAAAGAAGTGCACGTGCAATGGAAAAACAGCTCAACATCCAGAGAGGAGTATACTCATACAGCCAGGGTCTGCAGGTATGAGACAAGAAAAACCAAAGCATGCATAGAGATCAAGATGGCAACTGAATTAAAAGACAACAAAAAGTCATCCTATAGGTACATAGGGAGCAAGAAAAAATCAAGCTCCACTGTCGGACCCCTACTGAATACGGAAGGGCAGCCTGTAGTTAATCTCCATGGAAAGGCAGAGTTCCTAAATACTTACTTTGCATCAGTATTCTTGAAATCAGACGGGAACTCATCACCTGCCCAGAGTCCAAAAGAATACAGGGAAGACATCAGTCAACATAAAATCAGTCCTGAACAGGAGAAAGTACTCTTAGAACATTTGAACATTTTCAAGTCTGCTGGGCCAGATGACCTGCATCTGAGAGTCCTGAAAGAACTGGCCGACCTCATAGCGGTGCCTCTGGCAAGGCTGTTCAAAGAGTCATGGAACTCAGGAGTGGTCCTGAATGACTGGAAGAGGGCTAACATGGTAGTTATCTTTAAGAAAGGGAAGAGGGACAACCCTGCCAACTGTAGACTGGTCTCAGTCTGACATTGGTCCTGGGAAAAATCTTAGAAAAAATTGTCAAGGAGGCTATCAACCACAAGCTTGTAACTGGCAGGGTATTAAGTTACAAGATTCTTTTAATTAAGTTGGAGGGTACAGGCCTGGACTGGTCTACAGTGAGGTGGGTGGGCAACTGACTCAGAGGCTGATCCTAAAGAGTTGTAATCGATGGAATGGCCTTATCCTGGAGGGCTGTCTCCAGTGGTGTCCCCCAGGGATCGGTGTTTGGGCCCATGCTCTTTCACATCTTTATCAATTACTTAGATGAGAGAGTGGAAAGCACAATGATTAAGTTTACGAACAACACCAAGCTGCAGTGAAAGGCCAGCATATCTGAGGACAGGGTAAGGATCCAGAATGACCTTGACAGGCTGGTCCTATGGGCTCAACCAATAGATGAGGTTCAATAGAGACAAGTGCCAGGTCCTTCATCTGGGTAGGAAGAACCCTCATCATAACTATACAATGAGTGGTGGTCCCCTGGGTGACACTGCATCTGAAAGGGACCTGGGGGTGACAACTGACCAGAGGATGAATATGAGCCACTAGTGTGATGAAGTCACCAACAGGGCAAACAGAACTCTGGCCTGCATCAGCCAATGTGTTGCCAACAGATCCAGAGAGGTGCTCCTCCCTCTCTAGTCGGCATTGGTGAGGCCACAGCTGGAGCACTGTGTCCAGTTCCGGGTACCGCACTTCAAGAAGGATGTGGATAAGCTCAAAAGGATACAGAGAAGGGCCACCCGTATGATCAGGGGCCTGGAGAACAGGCCCTAAGAAGAGAGACTCCAGGAACTGGGTTTGTTCAGTCTGAATAAGAGAAGACTAAAACGTGACTTGATAGCTGCCTAGAAGTATGTCAGGGGTGAACACCAAGATCTAGGGGAACAACTCTTCAGAAAGGCACCCCTTGGGAGGATGAGGTGCAATGGTCACAAGCTAGTTGAGAAAAAATTTAGGCTGGACATAAGGAAAAACTTATTTTCCATAAGTGTATCTAGAATCTGAAACATGCTCACAGCAGAGGTGGTACAGTCACCATCCCTGGAGGTGTTCAACAGGAGGCTGGACAGGCACCTTGTTGAGCTTGTTTGAACCCAACTACCTCCTGCCCTCTGGCAGGGGACCAGACTTGATGATCTTACAGGTCCCTTCTGGTCCTACTATTCTATGATTTTATGATTCCATGTTTTGCATCCACTAAAACAGGCCAGATGAGTGACTGTGAACCTCGCAGTCCAATGAGGTTAAATCTGCTTTATCGTGAGTCATTTCCTAGCATTGAGATAATTATTTTGGAGGTCAGAGGGAGACACGAAACCCTGAGAGAAAAGAAAACAAACAGAGCAGTAATACTTAGTGGAGACTCTCTCTTGTTCAGTCTCCTTTGTTTTCAGTGGGTGTCTACATGAGACCGTCCAACGACGCTGTAGTGACAAGCTGCAGCAACATAACATCAGTGGGCACAAACTTTGACGCCAATGCTACATCACCATAGCAATGAGCTACATTGTGTAGCTCACTTCGGTGACGTCTAAAAATAACCACGCGCTGCCGGGACTGCGCAGTAACAACAGTTACTGATCAGCCATTCAGTACTTGCTAAACCAAGTACTAAATGACTGTCCAGTACCAAATGCGCAGTCAGGGGCATATGTAGATGCTCTCAGTCTCTCTCATTTTTCTCCTCTTAGATACCCAGGAGGTAACTCTCCCAGGTTTTGACAGACAGACATCATGCTCTTAACTCTTCATGTTCCTCTGATGTCCATTCTTTACCAGCCATAGCTGTGGTGTTTCAGGTCTGTTGGAACACAGAGCTTCTAATCCAGCACAGAACACAAAATTCTGCTTGTTGCTGTTTTTCCAATGTCTCAGATTTTGTTCCCTCCTATGCTCTCCTTATTTCTTTGTGTCACAAATTGCGCACCCTCCTTTCATTTTCCTTGCTGAAGAGCCTGTGAAGTGATATCACACAAGGCTATGCCAGCATCAGAAGGACAGTCTAACAGACTGTGTCATGGAGCTAGCATGGAGGAGGATGGGTTCAGTTTCTGGGTGGGCTGCAGACTGCCCATACTGTGTTCAACAGATTGCTCAAAGGCTCAGTTCCTCAAAGCCAAAGTACTCAAAGCCTCCTCCTTTGGGGAAGAGGAGTCCCTTAATGATGGCAAAGAGCTCAGATACTGCTATGAGAAGGGGAATTAAGGACCTTGAGAAAGAGAATGTTACTTCTTGACAAGAATCCTAATACCTGGGCATCCCCCCTGCAAGCAGCTGGTAGTCCAAGCTAGTTCTTCATTCCCCTCAAAGCCAAAACCAAACAAATTGAGGACACAGCCATGGTGCCAGAGCAATCTCTGGGTCAAGCAGTCATTCTCACGCTAAATTTCACCTTATCACACAGAGCAAGATGCTTCACTTTACACAACTGAGGATCACTGAATCAGCCCCTTTTCATCATCTGAACCTCGTCTTGCACAAAGTTTGCTCAGATGACAGATCCTACATACTCACAAAAAGTCTTGCTTTATACCAGAAAATGTGTAATCTCTTCCCCTGTCCCTATGCACCAAAGCTATTCTGTATCTTTACTGCTTGAGTCTAATTAGCGCCCTCCAAGACACCCACGGCAAGAAGCCGGCAGGCTACAACTCTATGGCAACAGCCACGTTAGACAAAAAAAAGGAAAGACAGTAAATTGGAGAGGAGGAGGAAGAAAAAATATTCTCCCACTACTGTGCTGAACGCTGACCACTTCTCAATGCACCAGGCATATGTTCTGGAATTAATCTTGTTTGTTCACCCCAAACCATTCCATGCTGTGCAAACCTCTTTGCAAATGTCATAAAAGGTTTTGTTTGCATGGTGACACTTCAGCTTCTGTTTTTTTCAGGCTACAAATCCAACTGCTTCAGCGTACAAGATGGGAGAGATGCTTGAATAGCACATTGCCCACCCAGGAAGGCCATTTCTGCCCTCAGGTACATTCTGTAGCTGTGGACAAACTGCCTCCTAAACTGCAGGTGCTGTAGCCAGATCCATACAAGCTGATTAATTACTGTAGGAGAGGGCTAAATGGAACCATCACTCAGCAGTACTAATTAACCTATCCAAAAACACTGCATGAACATGCTTGTGCTGCTTCTGGTATAGGAAGCAGCCTACCCTGAGCAGGTTGGTGTACTGGAGAGCACAGGTGCCAGACATGGGTTATGGTAAGGTTACCACATGGATACAGCAGGAAAAAAGGCCTGGCTACATCATCTTTGCCTCACAAGTATGGAACCAAAATCTGAGGTTATTCACCAGGGGTCACGCGAGGCCATTTGGCTCGACACACCACCACCAGCCTGGGCTCTAGGCAGCTGCTGCCAGCCACGAAGCCTGGGCTGCTCCCAGCAGGTGGCTGAGCAGCTGCAAGCCCTGCTGCAAGCAGAGTAGGCTCCATGGTTGGCAGCGGCTACCCAGAGCCTGGACCAGTTGCAGCCAGGAGGCTGCAAACATCTGCTCCGGGCTCCAGCATTAGCTCCATACTGGCGGGTACACACGCACCTCGGAGCGGACAGTGGGGGAGTGGCCTGAGGCAGCACAACCCTGACCTCTCCCCCACTGCTGGCACAGCTCTGGAGCCTGGCGCAGCTATTTGTAGCCAGCCTGGGCATTGGGCAGCTGCAGCAGGCAGCAGGCTGGCAGTGGACAGGCTGCAAACAGCTGCGCCGGGCTCCACAGCCCTGGCATCAGCTCAATGCTGGCAGCAACTGCATATGCACCTCAGAGTGCACAGCAGGAGGGCTGTGCTGCCTCAGGCCCTATCCCCACCATCCGCTCCAAGATGCACGTGCACCCACCAGTATGGAGCTGATGCCAGAGCCGGTCTGTGGTACCTGCGCCCACCCACAGGGCCCAGGCTACTTGCAGCAGGGCTTACAGCTGAGCCTGCCTGACTCCCACCTGCTTTGAACCCAGCCCCAGCCCAGCCCCCCACCAGGATGAGGCTGGCACTGCCCCTTCCCAGGAGCACCTCACCTTTTGCAGGCTTAGCTGTGCGGGGTGGGTGGGTGGTTGGGCTGATGGGCAGGCTCCAGGCCTTGGCCTCAGCCAGCTGTGCTGCAGCCTGGGGGCTGGCTCCCCGGGGAAGCACAGGGGCTTTGGTGGGACCAGGGCATTGCTGGGTCAGACTTTGTCCAGTGGCCCAGGAGCCTGGCTCCGTGCGCCTGCACATCTGGCTCTGTGTGTTTGTCTGTCTCTGTCTGGTTCTGTGTGTCTGTGTGTGCATGTGTCTGTTTTGGGTGTGTTCTGGTTCTCTGTGTTTGTGCATGTGGTTCTCTGTGTGCATTGTGTGTGTCTGGTTCTCTCTCTCTCTCCTATTTCTCTTATTTGTCTCTTTTTTTTCTCTCTCTCATTCCAACATGCTCAACAAAAATGGAATACACAACAACAAAGGCAACATCTATGATTATTAAACATACTAATATGCAGTGCATCCTGCCATGTACCCCCTACCCACCCCCGCACCCCCCGCCCTCAATATTGTTTTTCTGGCATGCTGGCACTCCAGCACCTTCCAAGGTAGACATGGTTTTTTCGGCACTCTGGCCAAAAAACGTTGCCTACCCCTGTTGTACAGTCATATTTGAGAAAATGAGGTCTTTGTCCGAAGCCTACTAAAGTCATTTGGAGTCTTTTCATTAGCTTCAAAGAGCTTTTGTCAAGGTGAAGTTGGAAGACTTGTGCTGCACCTAACTACAGCATGTGGGCTTCATTCTTAAGGTGCACTCCTAAAATATAGCTTGTGTGTGTGGCAGGCTTTGCTGACAGATAAGTAGTGTCTCAGTGTTGCCACCCTTCATGAATTCATCAGGACTTGTCATGCTTCTTTCTGAAAACTCCAGCTCCTGAAAACACATGATCATGTGAGAATCTCAGTTTTCATTTTAACCGATATAGAGACAGCAAGGGGGAGCTCCAGGCTGCCCCAGGTGCCAGCCCTGGGCTGGCAGGGAGGACTGGGGTCAGGCCCTGGTCTCCAGGGGGTGGGGGAAGCTGTCTGACCTCTGGAGCAGCTGCCTCTCAGCACTGTGCCCTGTGCCCCTATCTGCGGATTGGGGCATGGGGCTAGGAAAATGTCCCCTCCCCCAGCTGCTGCTTTTATGGAACAGGGCACAGGGCTGGGAGGCAGCTGACCAGGGGGAGGGACAGTCTCTTTGCCCCCTGCTGTCTGGCAATTTGCTCCCTGTCAGCAGTCTACAGGTGCACTACTGCACAGTAGTTACTGCACGGTTAATCTAGTTACTGTATTTACAGGTAGTTCACAACCATGCAGTAGACTAATCTATTTTGCAGAAATTCTGCACACATGTAGACAGTGACACTGTATTGCACAGTAGATTAGTCTACTAAGCAGTAAATCATCTCATATAGATATGCCCAGTGTAAATCAGGGTTACCCCATTGAAGTCAGCCTAGTTCCATGATTTTGTTGCAAGTATCATGATATTTCATATTTTCCATAAAGCCCCAGCTTTGAGATTCAAGTGATTATGGGGAGATCTCTGCTGTCATTTTTTAAAAGACCTAGGTGTTAGCCCTGAGGTTTTCAGAGAACAGCATGAACATGTGGTCACAGGCATAACCAGAAGTGTCAGGGAGGAGGCGGCAAATTGAAAGTTCCCCAAACTCATATTAGCAGTAGGGTGACCATAGGTTTTAATCCCGTCTTGTAATTTGTGAGGACCAGTTCTTTATTCTGCAATGTCTGGAGCTGGCAATGCTGTGTTGTGCATCATTGATTTCCTGCCCTATACACCACAGGAAAATTGCTTCAGGCATTCCAGAGACAAAGGAATAACAATTAAAAACAAACAAAAATTGCAGCCTTTTTTCCCCTGGTGGAGTAATTACAAAATAGTATTTTTGTAAGGCAAAATCTGGTGAGTGATCACTTCCTCTGGGCTCCATTTTCAAAAGGGCATAAGATTGGTCTCAATCCCTGGAAAGGTTTTGGAAAAAGTCATCAAAGAAACCACCAACAACAGGCTAACAGAAGGCAACATTTGGAGAGAGAGCCAACATGGCTTTGTTGCGGGTAAGTCTTGCTTGACCAACCTCATTTCCTCCTACGACCAGGTGATGCATAACCTGGACAAAGGAGAAGAGGTTGATGTCATATATTTAGATTTCAAAAATCCTTTGACTTGGTCTCCCATGAGGTCCACATGGTAAAATTGGGGAACTGCAGCCTTGACATCCTTACGGTCTGATGGCTGGGGAACTGGCTCCATGGTTGAACCCAGAGAGTGATAGTCAATGGACCCAAGCCAACATGGTGCATGGTGACCAGTGATTTCCCCCAGGACTCAGTACTTGGACCAGTACTTTTTAATATATTCATAAATGATCTAGATTTAGGTGTCAGAAGCAGATGGGCTAAGTTCACAGAAAGCACCAAATTATGGGGAAGTGTGGTCAGATCAAAGCCTGATGACATTCAACATAGAGAAATGCAACGTGCTCCAGCTTGGGAGAAAAAACCCACATCATACTTATAAGCTCGGCAGTGCTACACTCACTAGCACCATGACCAAAAGAGACCTGGGGGTCATGACTGGCCACAAGATGAACATGAGCCACCAATGCGATGCTGCAGTGGGCAAAGCAAATAAAACTCTGGCTTGCCCCTACCGATGCATCTCAAGCAATACCCAAGAAGTCATCCTCCCTCTTTACTCAGCCTTGGTGATGCCACAGCTGGAGTACTGCATCCAGTTCTGGGCTCCACACTTTAGAAAGGATGTGGAGAAGCTTGAGAGAGTCCAGAGGAGAGCCAAGTGCATGATTAGAAGTCATGAGAGCAGGTCTTATGAGTAGAGGCTGAGGCATGGGACTCCAGTCTGGAGAAGCAAAGGTGCGGGGGTGACTTGGTGGCAGCCTATAAGTATGTAAGTGTTGTGCATCAGGAACTGGGAGAATGTCTGTTCACCAGGGCACCCCAAGGAAAGACAAGGTCAAATGGTCACAACCTGCTGGAAGACCATTTTAGATTGGACATAAGGAAAGACTTCTTTACCGTCTGAGTCTCCAGCGCCTGAAGCAGACTCCCCTGCAGAAGTGGCACAAGCACCTACTTTGAATATCTTTAAGAAATGCTTGGATGTTTATCTTGCTGGAGTGATCTGACCCCAGCTGACTTCCTGCCCCTTGGGCAGGGGGCTGGGTCTGATGATCTCGTGAGGTCCCTTCCAGCCCTAATGTCTATGAAATCTATGAAATCTGTAAGATGCTTCCCTCACTTTAACTTTCAACAGAAGCTTAACTACTGGGGACCTGCGAGGGATTCCCACCCTTCCTGGGGCCTTTTTCGGTCTCTTCTTTACTAGGCTTTCCCTCATTGAGAAGATAGGATGTACAAAACAGGAAATCATAACTGAGGATAGAGGGGGTAGGGGAAGAACAGTATTCATTGCTCTTAAAGAGCATCTTTGGCAGCCTATAAAAAGTGCTGCCCACCAAGAGGCTGTATTTCTAGGAATTGCTTTCTTGCAGGGAAGAATGATTGTTTGGCCAGCCTTGACATGCTGGATGGGCTGCCGCTGCCTTTTTATTTCTGCAGTCTGTAAATATGCTGAATTTAGCTGAGAATTTTTGACAGCAAAGAAATTAATCTGGATTTTTATTGAAATCACTGTTATTAACAGCTGTCAATCTGCATAGCTTTCTCTAGACTCCTACTAGCTCAAAACTATTAGTCAGGGTTTGTGATTGTAGAGAAAGACAGTATATTTTTGTTTCCAAGTCTCCCAGTTTGTTTCTCTTATTTTAAGAGCCAGAAAAAGGAAAAAAAAGGAGAAAGAAAAAAAGAAAAGTCTGTAGCTATATTTGGTTGTGTAAGGGGTAATTCTAATATAATAAAGGCCTTAGTCTGTCTCTCTGTCTGTTTGACTGTCCATAATGGTCTGGGCCAACTGTGCATGCGCTGCTGAAAGGGTGGGCGGTGATTGGCTGGCCTGGGCAGACATGGGCACAACTTTGCACCAGGGCTCAGGTGAGGGGGTAGAGGGAGTCAGGGGTGAGGGAGTCACCATGCCATGCCCGCCCCCTAACAACAGCCAGCAGAGATGGGAGCGGGAAGGGGAGGAGGAGTCGCAGTGACCCGCTGCCCAGCTGCCACTGGGAGAAGGACTGTGGAGGGGGGGTAGTGGGGCTGGGGCTGTGCTGGGCTGTTCTTGGTCGTGGGGGGGCTCTTCTCAGGCTGGGCCAGGTCATGAGGCAATCGGAGCCCAGCAGCTCCTGCCATTGTGCACACCACAGGGGAGCCAGGGGAGAGGGGGCACATTGCCCCCACCCTTGGCTCCCCCATGCCGTGCCCCTGGATGACCCACTGGGCTCTGATTGCCCTGTGACCTCGCCTGGCCTGGCTGGGGCCTCATTCACAATGAATGGGGCCCTGGCTGGGTCGGGTCATGGGACAATCAGAGCCCAGTAGCTCCTCCAGAGGCATGGCACTGGGGAGCCAATGGGGGCGGGGGGGGGGCACGTGGCTCCTGGGTCTGTGCATGGGTAAAGGGTGGGCTGCAGCTGTGGGCTGGGTTCAGCCTCTGCTCTCTGCCTAACAGCCGCTGTTTGACAGCAGCGTGGTGCCATGTGAGCCCTGACCCTGGGCAGGCCAGGCAGTGAGACACATGGTGCTGTGGCGAGGAGAGGGGGAGTGGTGGGCGGGAGCGGGGAGTGGTGGGGAGAGGTGGGGAGCAGTGGGGGAAGAGGGGGAAGTGGGGCTGAACCTGGAGTGGCAGAAGGGGGAGACCGGGGCTGAGCCCAGAGTGGCATAAGTGGGGAGTGGGGCCAAGCCCAGAGCGCCAGAGTGGAGGAAGCATGCCCAGGCCTGGAGTGGCAGGGGGGGGGGGG
>NW_005842932.1:208643-209560 GCF_000455745.1 Alligator sinensis
GCCTGCCTCCCCCTCCCTCCCCCTCTCCCCCCGCATCATTCTTGATGGGCAATTTGCTAGTGGTAATGTAATAATTCATTGTCAAGTGGAGCATTTGTATCACAAGCAAAGACAGGGACCAAAAAGCTGTTTCATTTTCTATTTGAAATCAACAGAAATATAAAGAGAGAGTAGCTTCTCAGTCCACAACAGTCATGTGGCTTGAGATGAGGCTTGCTGAAGTCAATGTGAGTCTTTCTCTGGTTGCAAAGAGCTTTAGGTAAAGTTACACATTACACTTAGACCTTATTGAGGGCACTTAAAATGTGACCCTCCTCATGTTTAAACTCTAATTCATGCTAAGGGTCCTCTAAGCATCTCAAAGTCCTTTGTGCAAAAGGGTCCTCTGAACATTTTACTTCAGCGACGGTTAACTTTGGGCCATGCTACCTAGCTCATGATAGAGTAACTTCAGTCTGGTCCATGGACACAAAACAAGCACTTTGCAGTTCTCCAGCATCTGGATGTACTGCTCCCAGCCTCCTATCCCCACCTTCCAGAGCAGGGATGGAGCCCAGGTGTTTTGGCTCCAAAGCCACCCCCCTGCTCACTGTGCGGGCTGGGAGCGACCCGAGCCCTTTTTCGCGCTGCACGCGGGCTGTGGCCAGCAGCTCAGGCACGCCGGGGCGGAGAGGGAAGGCCGTCGAGCTGGAATTAGGCACGGACGCGTAGCGGTAGTTTAAAAGATTATTTACTTACACCGAGATGGCAGTGGTGCAGGCTGGAAAGCTTGATTAAGTTGCAGTTACAGACAAACAACACAGACGGTCTCGTGGAGGTTGCTAGGCTCCACGGTGCAGAGCTCCGGATGCTCTGGGTGAACGAGCCACCAAAGTAGAATTCGTAAGTACGTCTTATAAAAGTTGCGTTCGAAGACG
>NW_005842932.1:212661-219511 GCF_000455745.1 Alligator sinensis
TGCATACCGGTGGCGGGAACTCTTTTGCACCGTGCATTCCTCTTGCAACTCAAGCAATGCACTCTGCAAAAGAAGCTGCAGAAAAGGCGGGAAACTGGTCCCTGCACCGGGGTTTCCTCTTGCTACAGGAAACTCTCCCGTGCAATGCTCTGCAACTCGACGGGGATAATTCTGGTGCCGAAGCACACACACAATCATGCCTTTTGGGTCATGACACTCAGCAGTACTCTAATAGGAAATCAGAGCTGTGCAGACAGGAAATGGTATTAACCCTTAACATGCTACTACACACAGCATGTTTGAACTTTAACACCACTTAGTGTTCCACAGATTTCACATAGTTTATATGTAGTGTGTATCTTCACACATTGATAGCACCATAGTTCATGATTAACACTTTGAAAAAAGGAAGGGTAGTCCAAAGAAAACTAATTCTTTTTATAACCTTGTATATTTTTCTTTTCAACAGAGAGGACTAAAATATGAAGGCTGGATATGGTGCACTGACACAAGATTTGGAAAACTGTTATCAAGTAATTTGAAAAATAGTGAAAAATTCATTTTTTAAAGTTATTTAGAAAATACAAGTTACCTTGCTATATGGAACATGTCCTTCATGCTAGGAGGGGTGTAATTATGGGCGCTTCCCTCTTTCCATGTGTAAAACTACACAAAACATTTTGATTTGACTTCTTTTTAAAACAAATGGAAGATAAAAATAAGATCAGGGTTTTTGAAATTCTTTGTTTTGATATCTAGCTAAGCAAAACTGACCCAAATCAACCTGTTCCTGGGGAAAGATTCCATTTTGATAAAATTGCATTTTCTGGTGGTAAAAACTGTTTCTCTGAGGAATTTTTGACTTGCTGCAGTCTCATGTAGACAGAGAATATTCCATTCACCTGTTTAATATAGTAGAATTAGATGTAAGCTTCCTCATTGTGTCATCACTTAGAAGGAGCATGGTGAAGCTCTCTGTGACATGGGGGTCTTATCATACATCATTTCACTGTGCTCTCAGAAGGACCATAGTCTTTTCGAGTTTTGTATGGTGTTTGTCTTATCCTTTGTTCAGAATATTTTCTCAACAACAAAGAATTAATATAGAAAAGTGTAGAAAACTGCAAGCTGTCCATTACAAATATACTTAACTCATTCCCAGATATAAAACAAATTTACCTTCCTAAATACAAAGGAAATTAAACCCTTCTAGAAAGTGTGAGATGCTGCTGGCCTTTTTGCAATGGTTAGGCAGGCTCCTCAGTGTTAGAAACTCATTTTTATTCAGTTTAAGGGAACATTCAAATGATCAAAATCCCAATGTCTCCACTGGGTAAGAGAGTTTGCAACAAGCTATGGAAGTGACTCAATGTGAATCTGTTCCTAGGACTAATTGCAAGGAGAATTTTTATAATCACTGCTGTTAATCTGCTCAAGATTCACTCTGGCTAGTGATAGACATTACACATAAACTGGGTTAAATTATCAGAATTTGATTTAACCCTGTAACAGAACAGATGTTCAGTGCACATAAACCAGTTTGAAAATGGCTGAAACCAGTTTGAGATAAACCTGGCTGAATGTTATATCAGACTTAACTGATTTGGCTCAAACTGGTTTATGCAATGTCTGTCCCAGACCCCTTGCTGGTTTAAAATAAACCAGACACCCCCAGCATCCCAGCATGCTCTCTGGGCTGAGCAGGGCTCTCTGCTCCACAGCAGGGCTGGCCCCTCCCCTCTGCCTGATTTTTCCCTACTAAGCAGGAATTATTCCTCCTCCCCTCTGCCTTACGCAGACACCTGCACTTTAGCTAGCAGACCTCATGCTGGCTACAGTCTATAGTGTGGGAGACAATCAAGGCAGACAGGCTTTTTGGAGCTAATCAACAGGTAGGTTAATGTCCTTCCTTGGAAACACTGTTTGAGAAGAACTGTTTGCCTCCCCCCGCCACTCCCTGCTAAGCACAAATTCCTCCCTGCCCTTTGCCTTGCTGAGGTGTCTGTGTATTAGCCAGCAGACCACATGCTGCGATTGTGCTTAATCAACACCTAGCTGGTAATGTTTCCCTGTTTTCTTAATGGGGCAATAAACACTGAGATAGGGGTGATAAACACTGTTTTCAGTTGCTCCCCACCTCCCAGCTTGCTTGCCTGTCAGTTTGCTGCAGACAGTATACAGAAGTAGGGAGGGAGAGTGAAAAAGCTCTGTAGCACCAACGGATGCATGCACTGCACACACACCCTTGCCTCAGAGTACTAGCCTGGGGCTGGGGCCTGACAACACTCCTGGCCCTTGAGCAGCCAGCAGGGAAAAGCCTGGGACTGTGCAGGCACACCTCCCTAAAGAGAAAGTCCTGCCAGGGCCTGGCTATGCACCCCGCCCCCTCCCCTCAGCTCAACTCTGTGCAAGGGAAAGGAGGGCTGCTCTAGAACCCCCTGGCATGTAGCCTGAGCCACTGCAGGCATGTGTCTGAATTTCCTCAGTTCAGAGGGATTGTCTGTATGGTTGGAAACTGGTTCAGACTAGCCAGGTTAGACTAACCTGCAAAGGTTGAATCAGTTCAGGCTCAGGCATTTTGAATGTCTGTACTTAGCCTCCATGTGCAAAAGTTGACTTCAGGAGGAGCACAGGAAAAAGTTCTGATCTACGCATTATGAGACTGGTTTACTTTCTTCAAGGAGAGGTGTGTTTATAGCATTGCTGCCAGAAGGCTGAGAATCATTTAGCTGGCAGGGAGCTTTTGCTTTTTTGTCCTGCTTTTCAATAAGTAGGTCTGGAACAAAAGGAAGTTGAATAACCCCAAAGCAAAATTCTCCCTAGTACACAGTTCCAGTGCAAAATTAAATCCAATCACTGCATGATGTACAGCTGGGTGCTTGTACAGAAAGGATGTTACCCTTACCCCTACACATGCAAGTAGCAATGAAGTTGGAACAGGACTGGAACACCAGATCTAACCTTAATTAGCTCCAGCACCCTATATCACATAGCTGTGGGGACAGGTGCTGCATCCACACCTTGTGCTGCCAGTGTGGATGTCTCCAGATCTCCCTCTGCTCTTCCCAAAGACTTGGATGTATGAGTATACACCAGGAATATCACTCATAAGAATATACCCCTATTAGCATTGCCACATCTTTGAGTCACACCACTCTTGGTTTCTGCCAGGGCTCATACCAACACATTCCTGAGTTCCAGTGAAGTGCATAAGTCCCACAGTGCTTTGACTTTAGCCAGGAGCAGGTTTTACACATCTGGCTAAAGTCAAAGCATTGTGCGACTACCTGCAGTGCATGACCATGGGTACTTCCAATGGTGCCTGGAACAGGTTCCAGTGCTGGGATTGAGCTGGACAGACCTTACTCCACAGTGGAAAACCCATGGTACTTTGTGACTTGTTAGGCAGGGAGTGCTTTCTAGCTGGGTCAAAGTATCACCCTACTGTCACACAGCCCTGACAGAGCTCTTCCAGATGGATACTCTTTTAAAATTGTTGGGGCTCATGTACTTACATTTCTCTTGGTCTAGAAAGGCTGTGGTACTGGCTCTTTCCCCGCACTCTCTGGAATCTCCCATAGGTCCAAGGCTCTCTGTTATTGCTTCACAGAAATGGGTCTTCCTGGCCTAAAGCCCCAGGATTAGTCCTAACTCCCAGTCTCCCAGAAGCATCCTTTTCCAGAGCATCCTTTTCCAGAGTGAATCTGGGTTTACAGTTTATTTCTTTAGGGGTACAGGATGGTAGTAGACACCCAGACTTTGCAGAGGGTTCCAAAAAAACAATATCACTTTACTTAGCTGGCACAAGAAGTTTACAGATCTGGACAATAAAATAAAAATACCCATAGGCATTTCCATACCTCAGTTTCCTCGCTACTTTTGAATGTCTTTAGGCTTAGATCATTCTTTTCCTCCGAATCATGGAATCTGATTCATGACTGCAGCTACCTACACACTGACTCCTTCACATTGAAGTGACTGGGAGCACACACCCTTTCTCTCACAACTTCTGGCACCCTCTGTTAGTTGACACCATAACGAGCCTCATCAACTGGCCAGAGTTCCTACCATGTAATCCATTCTGTAATTATCTTCCCCCAAGAAGTCCAGACATGAAAAACTTGCTTCTAGGAAGCATTAAGGTCATCATGAAGCAATTAAAGTCTTTTGCTACAGTCCCACCAGTGTGTGTCTGAATGTTGCTCTGGATTTGTGGATAAGTCCATCCTTGGCCACTTCAGCTATAAAAGGGCACCTGGACATTTGGGTTGAGGAATCAAGGCAGCTGGATTTGATATTAGGCACATCACTCCCTTGTATATTGTTGCCTATAGAATCTGGTATGTCTTAACCTCAACAACCCTAAATGCTACCTAAGTTCAAGATGGCTTTTTCATCTGGGTAGTAGCTAGCTCATCATCTGAGCATGCATCATTTAAATGGGAAACCATCACAGTTTACCAACCCTGTTACTGACCATAGGCCAAGTGCAAGAATTTCCTGTCACCTTCTCAGCTGGCAGGCAGAAGACTGCAAACCATATCCCACATGCAAAGTGGACTTGGCCACCTGGACACAAATACAAACTCTGGGTGCTTGTGCAGAGTATCTTGCCTCTTGCTCTGCCTAGGTATGCAGCTTGGGAATCAGGTCAGCACTGGGGCCCTAGCTCTAGCTTTAATCAGCTCCTATATCCCACATCTAGAAATAGATGACAAACGTGCAACAAGTTCTGAGAGAATGCTGGGTTGTGAGTGTCTTCATCCACAATGCTATTTCCAGTTGCAAAGCCACGCATTCCTCTCATGATGTGATCTCCAGCATGGTAATGCTCAGTGGACACAGATACCTCTTAGGAACTCTGTACTGAGTATGTGTCATGGGAAGTTGTTTGCAGTGCAGTTTAGCAATGTAGAGACACCTGGAACAGGAGCAAACAATGTTTAACACACCCCAGGATCTTCATTTTCCAAGAGCATTTCTGTGCCTTTCCCCTCTTAGACAGTCATGCATGCAATTACCAAGTCAGACCTCTATCTTGGAAAATACTCATGAGATTGCTGTTACTTGTCTCACGGGATATAGTACATCACAAGTGTGGGAGCATTGTGGAAAACATCCACAGTCTCTTACCTTAGATATGTTCCTCCAAGCAGTAAAAGGCAGCTGCTCAGGTTTTGTACCATAGCAACAGGGTAAGTATAGCATGATCAACTTTGTTGTCATACCCACCATATACAAACTGATTGCTCATGGTTGCACTATGCTGTGTTGACTCTAAAGCTTAGCATGCTTTGATCTGCAGTGGTTATGGGCCAACACAATTGGAACCTAGAATCCTTATCTCCCACCTTGTTCCACTTTGTAGTGTCTCTGGTTTACGCATCCTGTGCTGAGAACTTCTGCTGTGCATCTGCCACTTTCCTGACATGAGGTAACAGGATGTTTGAGATGCTTTCTGCCCATGTTTCTGAGAAGCTTGGATGGGGATGGGGTAAGAGCTGTATCATCTAGAGGGCATGATCTTACTGTAAAGGTAAAGGCATGTTCTCAACTCAAATTAAAATCTTGATAAAGAGATGAAGGCAGGGTCCTGTCTGCACTTCATTGGCTTTGTCAATGTAGCTGTTTTGGCCAGTTTTCCAGGCAGCGATGCAGCATATGCTGGTAAAGGACTTCTTTTGCTGGTATGACTTAAACTGGTTCCATGAATGGCATAAGCTATATATGCAAAATGACTTTCTGCTTCTTTTGCTGGCATCTTTGTGTTTGTCGGGGATAGGAAAAAAATCACTTTTATGTGTAGGTCATACTGAGGGTATTGCAGTTTTATCACAAGTTGGAAGTAAGACTATACGTGGGCCTATGATTCAACTCTGTCTGCTAAGTTGTGTTAAAACTACAATAGCCTTCTCATTCCTAGGGTTTTAACTCATATTTTCTATCTCATGCTAGCAGCAGGCTTTATTTTATTGATCTGCAGTGAAAATATGCAGTTGCCTGAGAAATCTGAAGTATGATACGCTGATAGGGAGTTTATAGGTCTGGATGGATGAGTCCAACTGTTTGTCCATGCTTGATAGTTTTCCGGTGTTACCTTATACTTATTGGGAACACATGCTGATCCAAGGCACCTTTCTACTAACATGTCTGCTTGTACTAACAAGACTATTTCAGAAAATAAAATCACATACCAACCAACAAAGTCACATTGATAAAGGATTTATAGTATAAATTATGTCTGAAAGATCATTCCCTTTTTATTTCAGTCTAGGCCCTGGGGGTTTAATGGACTTGCAATGCTCCTTCAGTATGATAATATGTTTTAAGATGCATCTCAACATGGAGAGCTTTTAGTGGCACTGAGGTATACCAAGACAGAATAAAAGAGTTTAATGAAACTGCATCTATCTCTTTTTACAGATGGCTACAAATGACCATGTTATATTTGGAGCATAATAATGAATAATTCATTAGTTTAATTTTAAAATACCTATTAATTCTGACACTGAATAAAAATGGCAGTATTTCTCAGCAATGAATGGTTTCCCATTGCTACACGCAGTGGCACTTTAATAACTATTAATAGCATAAAAGACATTGTTGTAATGAGAGAGCTAATGATATCTTTTGGTGGATGATCTCATTTAAGAAGTGGCCTACCTGTGGCAGTAGTTTGAGATTACTGGGCTGAGATTTTAATGGGAACTGGGTACTCAAATCATTCATGCAGCTTTGCAAATAATGCAGAAAGCAGTGACAATACCCATCCTTTTAAAAAAAAGGAAAACAGTGGTGACCAATAAATTCTTTTGTCATGAATTACAATGTGTTTTCACTAGCCTCCTGC
>NW_005842932.1:219542-220038 GCF_000455745.1 Alligator sinensis
TGGTAAATGCTCTACTGTGGCCAGCACTCAGCGTGGTGTTCCTGAAAAAATATTTTTTAGAGAATGACGAGCACTGTGCTTCTTGGCTGTTATGACTTTTCAGTACTTCTCAGAGCTTTACAAAATCTTGTCCACTTTTTATTTTTACTTGTTTTATTTGCTATGTGATGGACAGTGTCCATCTGCTCTTCTAGGGTCCCAGAAAGCATTACAGGTCAATATGGAGCCTCTGCCTTTGTGGTCACAACATTTTGTTTTTTTCTTATTTAGCCCAAATATTTGGCTAAGATAGCTATGTAAAGGCAAGTACTTTATCTTCACTGGCGCTTCAAATTGCACCCCTGCTAATTAATTCTCAACTAATTAAAGTTTATTAATTTTGAGCTGAAGTGTACAATATTGAACAGAGCAAGTATCAGCATTTGAAGAAGCCCTGGTCTTGATTTGACAAATCTGGTTTTATACTGAAGAACAGCTGCTTGGAAACCCCCTCTTT
>NW_005842932.1:220048-223496 GCF_000455745.1 Alligator sinensis
AGTGATCCTCATTAAGCAGAGAATTAGCTTTAGCTTGCTGCATCCCATAAGAGATGTCACATCCACTGTTTTCCTTTCTATTTCTTTACTAGGTTAACACAATCATCCTTGCTACATACTGTGCAAGACTTAGGGCAGAAATCTAGTTCCTGTTGTGCACCTACATGGCATCTTTCTCGCTGCCTAAGCTAGGAAAGAATGTGATCAGGAAGGAATGTTTCCTCCAAGCCAGATTAGCAAGGGCTATGGGTTTTTATCTTCTGGTGTTAAATATGAGGGCTCTCTTCTTCCTTTGGCATTTAATGCCTGTTGTTATGGATTTTGTTCAGCTATACTTTTTGTTGCTAATTCTCACTCAGGTATGCATGTACAGAGCTGCATATCTGTTCAGCCAGACTGCAGTTTACTACCTGTGCTCTGTAGCCATGTGGACACTTGTGTGCTCATGCTGCACATGGACTAGGATCACAAATAGTGCATAGGTGCCAGACACAGCAGGTATGCAGCTGGGCTGCTACTTGGATATGTAAAGTAAAATAATATTCTGCCTGTGGAGTGTATCAGATACAATTTATTGTATTTTCTTCCATAAAATATGCAACTTTCCCCCCAAACCAGGTGGGGGGATTTGGGATGTGCATTACATGTGAAAGAGACGGATCCCTATGGGTCTGGAAATTGGTGGTGAGGGAGCGGCAGCAATAATTGCCACTGGTTCCCTGCTGCCAAATCCTTACAGATTTCAGTCAGTTAATAGTGTTGTGTTGCTATACATTGCTTTCAATGTCTTCACACTATTTATCCAGTTTTCTTTTCCCCTGTCAAATTCTTGCTTGATGATGATGATGATAACGTTACACTTTCTCTAATAGCCACCTTCTTTCTTTCTTGTTGTGGTAAGCAGATTTCAATTCCCTTCTTGCTTGCATAGTTCTAAAATGCAACTCAAGGTCGTCTTGTCTTTTTTAGTCTTCCATTGCCTCTCGTGCAATTTTGTTCAGATATGGACTCAAACCTTATGTTTAATTTCCTCTAAATCTGCTATCATAATGAGTGACACATCTCCCTCCAATGTTACAATGGTCATTATGACAAGATTATGATCATTCCTAGTGTCAGCTCTTGGGAAAGTGCATGTCTTAGATATACTTATATCAGACTGCAGGCGCTTCAGCATCAGGATGCAGTTTACTTGGCTGTTGAGTTTTCCACTTGGGCAAGCAATACTATTCTCTTGATGGTCCAGATGTGGATAAAATATTAGCAAGTATTAGTGCCATATTTTCTTGTCATACTCCTGCATATAATGTGAGCTCTGGTTTTTACTCACAGCTTGAAGAAAAAAATATTCTTAACTTCCAAGACAGGTAAGTAACTAATCCAGCACACTGGGTCTGGGGTTGCACACCAGGTCCCACCCCACGTCAGATCCACACACTGCATCCGGCCATGGCCTGACCCTGTTTGTCAGCCTGACATGGCAGGACTGAGGCCATGCCAGATCTGGGGCCATGTGCTGGGTTTGGCTGTGGCCTGGCCCCATATGCTGGTGCAATCAGGCATGTCAGGTTTAAGGGTGTGCACTGAATCTGAGCCTGCAGGCTGGGTCCAGCCACAGCTGGACCCTGAACAGTGGCCTTATCCAGTGTGCTGGGTCCACAGCCTGACCATGCATGTCAGCTAAAGTTGGTATGCAGGGCTATGCTATCTGGCTGGGGGCTGCCCACGGGTCTAGAACTTTGGCAGCAGAGGACTGGTGGCAGTGTTAATAACTGTGGCTCCCAGATGTTGATCCTACTCCCGTCAATATAATAGTACATGAACAAGTGATAGAAATGGATTTGCTCATACTCAGAGAAGATGTTGAAGGAGCAGTGCAAAGTCTTAAAACTTAAATAATCAAGAATAGATATCATGCCCGCAGAGACACTGAGAAATGGAGGAGCTGCCACAATTGACAAATATCACAAAATATGGAATATGATCTGGCAATCAGGGACACGGCCAGTCCTATTGACATGAGATATAATGATCCCAGCCCTTATGAAAGGAGACCTTGGACACTGAGAATCTGTTGAACCATCAACCTTATTGGTTATATGTGAAAAAGTATTATTATGCGTCCTCCTTGACACAAGTGGAAATATTATATGCAGAAGGATAAACAGATTTCAGATTAGATGAAATGCAGCATAACAGATCTTCAACCTCAGAATGCCAGGTGAAAAATACATAGAAACTACATCACAACTTCATGGCTTCAGTAAAGCATTTCTTGGAGTTCAGCAAGGAACATTTATGGGTTGTGATGAAAAAGCCCAACATCAGCAAAAGAACAATGGCAATTAATAAAGCTTTCTTGTAACAACATAGCGTACA
This sequence comes from Alligator sinensis, assembly GCF_000455745.1. Lineage (NCBI taxonomy): Eukaryota > Metazoa > Chordata > Crocodylia > Alligatoridae > Alligator > Alligator sinensis. The sequence continues at coordinate 222,428 of NW_005842932.1, forward strand.
GACTTTGCAGGAAACACACTGAAGTACATATGTAACTTTAAACTCTTTAGAAGAGGGTGGGAGACATGCTGCTTGGGAGTCTGTGTCATCTGTTCTGTTTTGACTATTACATCTGTCTGCTCCTATGCAACTTTAAAGTTGAACAAAGATTTAAAGTTATAGCAGTGGATAGACACAAACATCATACCCAAGTATAATTTACTGTAGAGAGAACAATTATGTTTATCTACACCCATATGTAATTGCTTCTTTACATCAGTTGGGTTTAGACAGGGATGTCTCCCTTCGTTGTGTCTGTTCAACCTTTTCCTAAATATATTATTTCAGACTCTCTCAGAGACTTTGAAGGGATAGTATAAGATGACAATAGGTTGATCAGTCACCTCCACTTTGCATACAATCTCACTTTGGTAAGATGATCAGGGTGAGAACTAGGAATTCTAACAAGGGAAGGGGATGCTCAAGTTCCTTTGTAATGGAAATCAGCCCAGAGATGAGAAGGATGACAACAATGGGAGATTCTGATACTTGACAAGTTATTGACATTAAAGCTTGGAAACTCAAACAGCCAGGTGCATTCTTGGAGCTATGATCACAAAAGATGGAAAATCTTAAACAGAAATCAAGAGAAGAATGACCCCAAGATAACGGCACTCAATCCTCAATAGAATTTGGAAAGACAGGAGCATCTCAAGTGCATCCAAGGTAAAATTTGTTAGAATAACTTTGTTCTCAATGGCCCTGTTTGGATGTGAAACTTGGATGATAAGAGCAGTAAGAGAACAGAAAGTTCTGTTAGCAGAGCTCTTAATAGAGTTCTGATCTTTGAATTCAGATGTCTTTGGAGAACTCGATGGATACTCCTGTGCATATAGTACATTGAATAAAAGAAGTCAGAGCAATCATAGAATCATAGAATCATAGAAGTAGGGTCGGAAGGGACCTTGTAGATCTTCAAGTCTGACCCCCTGCCTGGGCAGGAAGAAAACTGGGCTCAAATGACCCCAGCCAGGTAGGCATCAAGCCGCTTTTTAAAGACCCCCAGGGTAGGAGCCAGCACCACTTCCCT
>NW_005842932.1:224661-226696 GCF_000455745.1 Alligator sinensis
TCATAAAGCTGTGCCAAAGGCCCAGCAATAACCCCTGCTAGCTCCCTCAACACTCTAGGGTGGAGAGCATCTGGACCTGCTGATTTGAACACATCCAGCCCCTCCAGAAGTACTCTAACCTGGTCCTCCTTAACCTTAGGTCTTGAGGCGTTCCCCTCGAGTCCATCTTGAATCATGGTGGGGGAGTCCTGGTCCCTGCACAAGAAAACGGAGGTGAAGAATTTGTTAAAGAGGTCTGCCTTCTCCTCTGGCGTGACCACCAGATTGCCCAGCGTATCTTGCAGGGGCCCCACATTTCCCGGTGCCTTCTTCATCCTCCCTATATATTTGAAAAAGGACTTTTTATTATCTTTTATCTTGGACGCTAGTCCTAGCTCTATGTCCGCCTTAGCTTTCCTAACAGCCCCCCTACAGGCCCGAGCAGTGGAGGTATACTCTTCTTTGGAGAACCACCCCCCCTTCTACCAGGTGTACGCTGCTTTTTTGGCAACCAGGCATTCCCAGACATCCTTGGTGAGCCAGGGAGGCTTTTGGGCTCTCTTGGCCCCCTTGCTTCTTGTTGGGATCATCACCCCTTGGGCCCTGAGTATCATCTCCTTAAGGAACGACCACTCATCTTGGTTGTATTGCATGACTCTTTACTAGAAGCAGCAAGAAGACTGGCAATCAGGGTGGTAGCCAATCCTGGGTGCAAGACCTATAGTGATTTCAAACCTCAAAAAAGGGAACAGTTCTATCAGAATCAAATTATACCTAAGATATTCCAATATACCTTTAGTGTCTGTCCACACCTATATTGGTTTAAGTGGAGTTAACTGCTATAACTTTACATTTGTTTCATTCAAGTTTAAAGTTACATAGGAGCTGGAGTGGTTTGGCTAAGTGTCCAGAGCAACAGGTCTAGCAAATATAATTCTTCAAGGAACAAGTGAAGGTCAAAGGAAACAAAATCAATCAGAAAGACTTGCCATAGAAATATCACCACTTGGGTGGGAAAACCACAGACCCAGCTTTTCCATGCTGCTATAGGCTATGGAAATTGGACAGAAGTTGCAATCAGTGTCTCAAAATGGCACTTTAACAACAAATTCAGTCACAGAACAAGGAAGGAAGGAATACTTTTGAAAATCTAGTTGCAGGTCCTACTGTCCTAGACTCTGTATCTGTGGCTGTACAGGGCCTAGGATAGTAGGTTACTGATTAGGACTGTAGGTACCACGCCAGTATAAACAATTATAGACAAACAATAGGATTAATACAACTCTGAACCCTTTATAAGCTGCTTTGCAGGGAGCAACCTTAATGCCCGTGTAACCAGGCAGCTGGGAAGAATGATACATGGACACGCATGTGGTCCAGAATGGAACAAATGTCTTCTTGGGACTAGACCCAAAGGCCAAGGATTGTACAGTGGAATGAAACAATGGTTTAGTTTTTCTTTGTGCTCTCCCACGTACATCCTGTGAAATGCATGGTGAGAGAGACATTTTTCCTTCCTTCCTTCCTCTAATTCATCAGTTTTGCATAAATGCTAGGCATGTACTTTTCAATTTGTTTATTAGTCTTTCATTATGTAGAGTGCTCTGGCAACTGCTTACACTGAACTGCAAAATGCTTAATGAGCTCTGAAAAAGTTTTAACTGATTAAGGACCATTTCCAAGCAGACACAGGCATGTGGATGCATTTGTAGCCAACTTTTCCACACTACAGGAGTTTGACATAAATCTATTCCTAGTTAGGAATAGATCCTAAAGCTCCTAAAGCTCCTCCAACCCACAGACCACTATCCCATGCTCCTTATTGATGTGGGCACCAATGACACGGCTCGGAGCGCTCCCAGCCGGGTAATGAGCCGCTACAGGGATTTGGGAGTGGGGCTAAAGGGTCTGGGGGCACAGGTGGTGTTCTCGTCGATCCTCCCAGTCTCAGGCTATGGGCTGAGGAGGGAGAGGAGGATCCACGTGGTCAACCAAAGACTGCGGCACTGGTGTCATCAGGAAGGCTTTGGCTTTCATGACCACAGCCTGCTCTTTG
>NW_005842932.1:229306-258917 GCF_000455745.1 Alligator sinensis
TCAGAGGTCAGGGAAGCAGACCCTACGATGACAGGCTGAGAGCCCTGGGGCTCTTTAGCCTGGAAAAGCGCAGGCTCAGGGGTGATCTGATGGCCACCTATAAGTTTATCAGGGGTGACCACCAGTATCTGGGGGAACATTTGTTCACCAGAGCGCCCCAAGGGATGACGACTAGGTCGAATGGTCAAGACCGTTTCAGGCTGGACATAAGGAAGAATTTCTTTACTGTCCGAGCCCCCAAGGTCTGGAACAGCCTGCCACCGGAGGTGGTTCAAGCGCCTACATTGAACACCTTCAAGAGCAAACTGGATGCTTATCTTGCTGGGATCCTATTTACCCGGCTGACTTCCTGCCCTTTGGGCAGGGGGCTGGACTCGATGATCTTCCGTGGTCCCTTCCAGCCCTAATGTCTATGAAATCTATGAAATCTAGGCATCATGGTCTTCTTGTGTCCTGCCAGTATGTTCACACTGGGGCCCAGAAACAGGCACAGACTATTACTCAATCTGTAGCCTTAGCGAGGTCCTCATTTGGTGCCTGGTTCCTATATAGGAGGTCAGGTCAGCAGGTGTTCTTCAGTCTGAAAGTTTCTTCTACATTTGCACAAGGTTTTTGCATCGCTAGAGTATCCCTATTTTTGTATTTTAACTTGATTCTTACCAACCCCTTGTCATCAAAAGGAATCATAATAGTACCTACTTTATTAAATATGCAGTTTATATAATAGGCTTTCTTTTAAAAATATTTAATAAAGTTGAGAAACTTGAACAAAAAATAAGGTAACATTTGCAGTAATTTCTTTTTTTCAATTTAAGTAACAGATGGCCATTTTTTCACAAGTTAAATTGTTGCATCAAATAGCAAATGTAGATTTATATACTCTCTGGACTGAGTAGTAGGTATGGAAAGAAATTCATGGCTTTGTTCATGGAAAGGAGGCTTAAGGTACCAGATTGGGAATGAAGAGACCTGGGTGCAGCTCCTGACTCTGCCACAGGCTCCTTGTGTGACCTTGGGAAATAACGTGATATCACTGTGCATCCAGGAGAGCAGGAGATATAACTACTTTCTTTGAAAGGTTGCAGGAGATTGCTGCACTGTTGCCAGGAGTCCAACTCTCCTGACTAGCTTAGAATGGGTGGGGACCATCTTCTCTAATCTTAGAAAGGCTTGGGCTCCTCATAATGGCAGAGTTATATGATGGCGAGAATCATGCCTAGCTGTTGATTGGTGAGACCCAAGAACAGTATGGCCCACTGATTGTCCCAGTCACCCTGGAAGAGCTTACACTACATCTCAAGGAAGACCTTAAAAGGGAACACTGCACATCAGAGGAGAAACATTACTTTTCAAACAAAAGATGTGATATTTAATTAATACCATTTAGGAGATTAAAATGAGTGAAAATGAGCATGGGCTGAAAAAATGCTATTCTGATAATGTTCTGCTTCTGTAAATAGGCATGATTTATGCTCAACAACACAGCTGACAGGAAACTTCCAATGAAAACTGATGGGAAATAGGCATCTAAGTGTCATTTTTTGTCAAAAAATTTAGCCTACTGTGGGCATGTCTACATGTAATACCTGTAATAACAGGTACTAACTTAATGCACTGTAATTGGCATTATTGCATAGTAGCACCAGCACGTCTTTAGGTGACACTGATGAGCAGTAAACTATTTCTACTGCGCATTAGTGCATTAGCACGGCTTTTGCCATGACGCGCTAATGCGCAGTAGAATGAGTCTACTGTGCTTTTAGCATCTCGTGTAGATGCTCCCTATGCATAGCAAATGCCACCTGTAGACCTTTGGAGATTTAATACATTTAAGACAGAGTGGATCTGAGAGAGACTCCAGGTTGAGACAGCCTTTTAGCAGTTTGCTTGATGAAGTTCTAATGCAGCTGAACTGACTGTGGAGTCTTCACATTGACTGCAATGGATGCTGGATCAAGTCCTAAATGCCTCTCACAAAACGGCTCAGGCATAGCCCAACCTCATAGTAACTGCTTTCTGACAGTATCTGCTTTTTGTATCTTGACTTCCCTAACATTCCTAATACCATAGAGATTGTGCCTGGAAAGAATTTGCTCTCTTCCCTTTCACAGGGCCTCCTGTAACAGCTCTGTGCATGGCTACTGCTCTGATGCTGATTCATACTGGTGAGGTGCCCCAATTCAACAGCAAAATATCTGCCAAAAATACCAAGTGCAAAAAGTTCATTTTAACTCCACCAAGGAGTGAGATTTGTCCTTCTGCTTCACAAGGGAATGGCCCCTGAGTGGTAGTGGAGTATGAAGCTGAAGGTACAAGGTTGTTGGTGCTACCTTCTTGTGGTAAATGACTTGTAGAATAATCTCACCCCAGAGTACTATGTGAACTATAGACAATGCTAGGAAGACAAACAGAGACTCAGAGCTGCAAAAGTAAGAAGAGTTTCTCTTAGCTTGCTCTTGAGAAGGAGCATTATAGTGATGGTAATCATCCTTGGCTGTCTTCATTACTAGACATCAAAGTGCTTTCCAGAGGAGATAAGGATCCTAATACCCATTTTATAAAGAGAGAGTGAGGGGAAGGGACTTGTTCAAGGCCACCCGGTAAGTCAATAGAAGAGGCAGAACTACAATCCAGGTTTCTCAGAGGACCAGTCAAGTGGTCCACCTGCTAGGTCACACTGCACAGAGTGTTTTGATCCAGTGGCTCTCAATTTTTTTAGACTAAAAGTTTCCCTCAGAAAACTGCAGGTCTTTGCATTCACTCATTTTTTGACTAAAGAGAAAATTACTCTGTTACAAAGAACTGAGAGAGACCACAGCAGATCAGAGTGGTTTTGACAAATAGATTCCTATTTTGAAAACTCGGGGTTTATCCTGTGAATCATGTGTACGTGTTTAAACACCTGACAGTGCTAATATTGTGTGGCAGCTCATAGCACCCCAGGGTGCCAGGGTACTCTCCTCGAGAATCACTGATTTAAATGAATACATGCTCTTTTTCTCTTCCTAGTCTCATCCTCCATTGCCCCATCACAGCAGTTATCCCTTTCAAATGCAGAGTTAGCAGGGACATATTCACCTGTGTATCTCCTAGCTCCAACCAGCCAAATATTGTGAGATCAACTTAAAATTAATGAGATTTCAAAAAATAATACATGTGAGGGTTTTTTGGGGGGTTTTTTTTGACACTCTGGTGTTTAAGAATTGAAGGGTCCCATTTATATGCCTGTCTGTACGGGGGCACTGCAGGGCTGATGTAGCCCTGAGCTGAACTGCTCCCCTCAGGCGCATCCAAGGATTAAAAAAAACCCACAGGAAAAAAATGGAGCAGCACACCCTTTGGACAGCACACCCTTGCAGCATGAAGAAAACTGAAGTGTGTGGTATGTGGTCCTGCAAACATGTTTACGGCACCACATACCGCATGACCACACTCATCTGGACGTGCCCACACATGCTGGCCCCAGCCTCTAGCTCCTTCTGACTGAAAGTATGGGAGGAGCTGGGCTGGGTCAGTTTGCCCCAAGTGGCACAATTTGTCCCATACCAAAGTATATGTTCAGGAACAAGTGCTCAGGCACAAATCTCCGGCACAAATTTGTGCTGCTGCTATCTGAGCTGCTGCAAGCACACATGCCTGCATGTGTGGTCGTTCCCAATGGGTGCACATGTAGATGCCCTGCTAGAGAAAGCTTATAGTAAGCTTATAAGTAAGCTTATAGTAATCTTACTATAAGTAAGCTTATAGTGCATTAACAGCACATGTAGACATGCCCACTGACTGCATAACTGGCCCATTACATGGACCAATGAAATGAAATAAATCAGTCATCAGTAGTTGGTAATGGTGGGCAGAGTAGAAATAAGTATTGGATCCCATCTCATAGATAAGAGTTTTTGCCAGGTCAGATATTTAGTACTTTACTGCTAATTAATACCTTTTTAGAGGAACTTCAGAAATAAAGTATATTTTTATAAGCTTCCCATGAACTGGAAGTCATGCTATGAAAGTTCATGCTTTACTTTTCTTATTAATATTCTATATTCATAGCTCTTCCTTCAGACGCCCTTTTTTGTGAAAGGCTTAATCCTGAAGTGAAAAAAAAAAATCTACACAGAAATGGCAAGACAGCGGCATCGCTAACGAAGCCTGTTTTCATTGCTTGCAGATCTGATCTGCTGGTAAATCTAAAGAAACGCACTGTACATCTGTCAGTCATACACAGGGGTCGGTGAATACTAGAACTAATACTTGTTCACTTTAGAAATATGAAAGTCTGCAGTGGCAGAGTGTTGCTATTAGAAATATAAAAAAATTGTCAAGTAAGATGAAAAGCCACTCAGAGTTAGACTAATGGCCTTGTCAAGAGACAAAATGCTAAATGGTGTTAGAGACTGCCACACTGTTCCCGACTGTCACTGCTTTGCTGGGAACCTGGGGCAAGTCATGGCATCTCCCTGCCCTTGTCTGATTAACATGAAAAGTCTTTGGGAACTGCCTCTTACTAATGGCTACATATTGCACTCAGACACCTACGTGCAGTTCTATTCCATCCAGCTACTTAAGTTCTTGAGAAATCAGTTAATGCATCTACTTTTGTAACATACTGTCACCTCACCTTTAGGACTGAGTCACAGGAGGAGGAGGACCCACCCACCCTTTCTTTAACTGTTTTTCAAGAATTCAAGCAGGGTGGAAAAGAATTACACTCTGGCACCTAAGTCCACTTACTTGCTTAAGAGAAGCAATAGAATCTACTCATGAGTGTATTAGGTTGCCAACTGATGCATCCCCAGAATATAGACAGCCTCTTGGTGAGGAGCGGACCCCCTTAACCAATCAGCAGTGAGGTGTGGGGCCACTTGGCCCCTTGGCCAATCAGAAACAAGGAGTGGGGCCACCACTTCCCGCCCCCCTGGCTGGCCTGAACCCCTCCTACCTCTAGGCACAGCCAATAGAATGATGAGGACAAATGATGAACATGTATTTCCACCAATGAACTGAAAAACAGGACCTTTTGCTGTCCGTTCCTCATTCAGGAATGGACAGGACAAAGGGTTTAAAAATAAGATGGTCCAGTATAAAACAGGACCAGTGGCCACCCTCAAGTGTGTATGCAGCTCCTGGCACAGTGAGGCCTTGGTCCCAGCTGGAGCCAAAAAACAAACAACGATAAGTTTTAACAACATTGACATTATGTTCTCCCACACTCATGTATAGCCTTTCCACCAGTGCATCTCCAGGGGCTGTACAGAGGTGGGGATCATTAACCCCATTTTCCAAGTGGCTAAAGACATCTAATGATGTCCAAAATGTGAAGCCTGGCGCTCCCTTGTGGGTCAGAAGGAATGGCAACAAGTGTTAATGTGGTTCCTGTTTTAGTTCCCCCACCAATGATATTGTCCTGACCTTGGGCTGAGGCTATGAGGAAGCTAAATCCCATTTCAGAGGAATAGTTTCACTATAGAAAGAGCACAGGAGTAATCGGCCTGATAGGTGCAAAACACACATTGAAGTGGGAGTTGAAGCCTGGTAAGGACAGAGCCAGATACTAAAAAGTGGTGGAGCCTTAATACAGGGAAAGGAGCTTCAGGCAAAAAAATGAGGCCCCAGGAGGTCACTATTGTGATTTCCATATTACAGGTGGGAAGACTGAGGTACAGAATGGGAGTGTGACTTGCCAAAGTCACCACACAGGCCAGTGATAGAGCTGGGAGCATAACCATACTCTCCTGAATCCCAAACCAGTATTCCTTCCTATCTATCCATCCATCTCAGTATATATATGTATTGGTCTGCCATCCATCCCAACACCCCTCTCTACTCATCCATTCAATTAAACATTAGGTTGCTGTTCAGTATGAATCAGAGAATCACAGTCTGGCCTCTCATATTTATGTGAGGCTCTCTAAACCATCCACAGGCCTCTCAGAGCTTTAGCTCATGTCCCCAGCAGCATCACAGTGGCCGTGTCTACACAAGACACTGACTGCGCAGTAGTTTGTTGCTATTGCACAATAGCATTGCATGGCACAAAGCATGATGCAACACTACTGCGCAGTAGTAAGAAGCTACTGCACAGTAGTAATGAGCTACTGTGCAGTCCACGTCACCAAAAAGCTATGCAATGATGCTACTGTGCAGTTACTCCAGTTACTGCACAGTAACATTACCAACTTGTGCAGTACCAATTGAACAGTCAGCATCTCATGTAGACATGGTCAGTGAGGAGACCACTGCAGTGCTACTTGATGCACATATGTATTGATCTATCTACACAAGCCTTGTCAATAGCAATGGGAATGATAATCTTCCCAGTGGCTGGATAATGTAGGAGGAGCTGACCTTTAGAAGATTTTGGATTCAAATGATGGGCAGTAAGGCTAGTGAATTTGATTCACTGGGAAGCTAGCAGACTGTGGAGTGGATGCCTACACGGTCAGGTGGGTGGCCAACTGGCTTAGGGACCTCACCCAGAGAGTGGTGGTGGATGGTTCCTTCTCGGCCACCTCGGAGGGAGGTGGGCAGTGGGGTCCTGCAGGGTTTGGTCCTCAGACAGATATTATTCAATATCTTCATCAGCGATTTGGACGAGGGTGTGGAGAGCACCCTCTCCAAGTTCGCTGATGATACCAAGTTATGGGGCAAAGTTAGTACACCGGAGGGCAGGGAGAAGATTCAGGCTGACCTGGACAGGTTGGATCAATGGGCAGAGAGAAATAGGATGCAATTTAATGAAGATAAATGTAAGGTACTCCACCTGGGAAGGAGGAACCCCCAGCACACCTATAGGTTGGGGAGTGTCCTTCTCAGCAGCTCGGAGGCAGAGAGGGATCTTGGAGTCATAATTGACTCCAAGATGAACATGAGCCAGCAGTGTAATGAGGGCAATAAACAAGGCCAATCGGACCTTGTCGTGCATTAGCAGGTGCATGACTAATAGAACAAAGGAGGTGATGCCCCCCCTCTATGCGGCACTGGTCAGGCCACAGTTGGAGTACTGTGTCCAGTTTTGGGTGCCACACTTCAAGAGGGATGGAGAGGGTCCAGAGGAGGACCACTCGCATGATTAGTGGCCTTCGTGATAGACCCTACGGCGGGAGGTTGAGAGAGCTGAATCTCTTCCCCCTTCACAAGAGACAGCTGAGGAGAGATCTTGTGGCTGCCTATAAATTTATTAGGGGAGGTCAATGGGGAATAGGGGAAGCGTTGTTTACTAAAGCGCCCCAGGGAGTGACTAGGAATAACGGGTGTAAATTAGTTGAGAGTGGATTTAGGTTAGATATTAGGAAGACATTTTTCACAGTATGGGTAGCCAGGATCTGGAATGGGCTTCCAAGAGAGGTGATGCTATCACCTAGTTTGGAGGTCTTCAAGAGGAGGCTAGGTAGTCACCTGGCTGGGGTCATCTGACCTCAGTCCTCTTTTCTGCCAGGGGTAGGGGGTCGGACATGATGATCCATTGTGGTCCCTTCTGACTCTACAGTCTATGAATCTATGAATCTATGACCACTCCAGGCACTGCAGAGTTCTGCACCTTCAAACTCAATCTGCCAGCTAGGCACTTTTCTACCCTCACCCTTTTCCTGGGAGAAACCCAATAATCTATATATGTATACACTGGATCTACAAAATTCCTAACTTTTTGGATCAGAAATATGCAGTCAATATGGGGCCCCTGTGCACCCTCACTGTGGGCCAGGCACCTGGGAGGTGGACACATGCCACAGCACCACCTGCAGAGGATGGGGCTGGGCTCAGCACTCAGCTGGCATGGCCCCATCCCCTGTCAGTGGCACTGCCTGGGCAAAGCCAGACGAGCCCACTGCGACTTGCAGTGGATGGGGTTGGGCTTGGCGCTCAGCTGGCGTGGCCCAGGCAGTGGTGCCTGCAGAGGATGGGGCTGCACCAGCCGACCACTGAGCCCATCCCTGTCTACTGCGAGCGGTGCTGCTGAGCCTGGCTGTGCCAGCTGAGTGCCAAGCCCAGTGCTGCTCACGGGACAGAGCTGGGCTTGGCACTTGGCAGTGCCGATCACAGCAGACAGGGCCAGGCTTGGTGTTCAGCTGGTACAGCCCCATCCCCTGCAAGCAGCGCTGGGTTTGGTGCTCAGTTGGCACAGCCCAGGCAGTGCTGCTCACAGGGGATGGGGCCACACTAGCCAAGCCTGGCCCTGTCCCCTACGTACCATACTGTGGCACATGTCCACCCTCCAGGTGCCCAGCCCACAGTGAGGGTGCACAGGGACTGGTATAAGTCGAGCACCAAGCCTGGTCCCCCTTACAGGGGACAGTGATAGGGTGTGTAAGTCAATGTTGAATATTAAGAGTTAAAAATTGGGCTTCAAAACTCGACTTATACATTGTGAAATAGAGAGTGTGTGTGTGTGTGTGTGTGTATTTATATGTATATATATGTATGTATATGTATATATACATATGTATATTTATATATACACACCTCAGTTATATGCATCTGAAATATATATATATCCCAATCACAAATAATAAGCCATAAAGGAAAGAAAAGAAAGGAAAAGGGGGAAGAAGGAGGCATAGAAGAGGAATATTATTGCTTAATATCACACCTAGGCTCCACTTCATTCCTCTGTTCTCTCAGAATTACAAGACCCAGGACTCCCTGAATCACAAACCCAGGCCTGCTCATCCCATCCCACCCCATCCCATGCCATCTTAGTATCCTTCTATTTTTAACTCCACATTTCCTGCCCCTTCTAAAAATAATAATAATAACAGAACTGTTAGGGTAACACTATGTGGATTTCTGGGGAGCACTGAACCTGCAGCTGGAACAAGCATTTAATCTGCGTCTCAGCAAAGCTGCTGACCACAAGGCAGAGTGATATATATTAAAAGTGACTTTGCAAATGCTTAAGCAAGTAGTTTTAACCATATAATAATATTGTTGTGAGATATATATATATTTTATATACTGTATAAGATTTTGCTTATGTTAAGTAACCATCGTGATATATATTAAAAGTGACTTTGCAAATGCTTAAGCAAGTAGTTTTAACCATATAATAATATTGTTGTGAGATATATATATATTTTATATACTGTATAAGATTTTGCTTATGTTAAGTAACCATCTTAATTGTGTCAACCATTTTCTAAGAAAAAGCAGCAAGTAAGTCTGTGTACTTTGAACCAGCTACTGTGAGGAATGAGATAAGATACACGGGCCCAAAAAAGGTGGAAGATGGTACACCCTGAGACAGAAAAACAGACTGGAATGTGAAAACATGTAATTGGTAACAGAATCTGAGATAAACATATGCAAAAGGGTAAATGGTGATTGGCGAAGAAGCCTCCAGAAACATCCAGGTTTTGGTCAAGGTCTGCCCATTGACCAAAGATGAGAAGTCAAGGTCTTAGACATGCGCTCATAGCAAAAAGACATGTAAATGAATAAAATGCAGAGGCAATTCCATGCTAATGAACCAAACAATAAACCGAGGCAAAGCTTGAGATGGGAGGAGAAATGGATGGAACATAGGAGGGGTGAGGGTAGAATGAATGGTAATAAGCATAAACCAAAGTGTATAAATGTGAGAAAAAAACTATTGTTCAGTGCTGCTTCCCATGTTCATAGACTGGGTGTCTATGAGGAAGCTCATGCAAAGCTGTCTCCATTCTGAATAAAGCTGTTGCGAGCAATATGTGCTGGTGTTTGCTTCCTGCTTGCTCTGACTAATGAGTACCAGGATCCATGGGCAATTGGATCGTTGTCTCCCTAGTCACTGGGTACCGCACGGAGTCAGGGTATAACAAAAATGTTGTGAGTTCTCTCTGTATTGTGAGGAGGAACTTCAGGAAGAAGAATAAAGAGATCTCTAAGGACTAGTGAATACCAGTGGACACAACAGCAATGGAAGGAAAAAGATCAGAGCACTGTACATGAATACAGCTTGATTCAAAACAAAAGGCAGCAGAGACCCTCACTGCATAAGTCATGCATGGCCATGGGATTTTCAAAATGTCCTGCTATCTAAAATGTCCTCTTATCTGGATATCCCCTAAGTATAAAACTCAGGATAATGTAAATTAATAGCATATTATGTGACCAGCAGTAAAAAGTCAGAAATAGCAACACTTACTCATAGAGAAAAGCATTGTATAAAGTTCTGTAGCTGAGGTGTGATTATGTAAGTGTTAAGGGAGAAAGATGGTACTTGGAATGTTTTGATTGAAGCTGTGGCTAAGGGCTCCAGACTTACGTGTTTGTGGTCCCCCCAGTAACACTTAACTCCGGTTTTTACTGTATTGTTTATATGCAACGTACTTTTCAGTGCTGATGCAGAAGCCTGATCAGTGAGGTCCCATTTTCCATTCTGGAGGCGGGATGACTTGGCTGGAAGCTGGAAGCATGCTCAGCATCATTTGGAGTGTTCATAAAATTTGGAGAAAATTTCAAAGAAATTCATCTGGGACTCTGTGACTCCCTGAAAGCAAGACTAGAATCTTCTGAGAGTCTGCTTCTGTTCTCTTTGATGTCCAATGCAACTAGATCGAAGCAAAAAACTGGTTCATATTTTTTATTGGAAAATGTAGATTGGGGTTAACCAAAATAATTTGCAAATCTATTGAGCTGTCTCAGCAAAAAAGTCCCTGATGATTTTTAAGTCAAACTGTTTCATTTCAGTATATTTAAATGTAATGTTTTGAATTTTTAATTAAAAAATCTGTTTCATTTCTAAAATTAAATCAGTTGAATTAAAAATATGAAAACATTAAAACAATTTTGAACTTCATTTGAATTAGAAGAATTAAAAAATATTTTGTTTCAGGTCAACACAAAATTATTTTTGTTCAACCCCCAAACTGAAAAACATTTATTCATACAACTCTAATTGTAGTACCCTTTGACTTCATTGCAGTCAGGACATGGGCCTCAGGGAGATGACAGCAAACAGTCTTTCAGTCACTGATACTGTTCTAGTTCTGCTGAATTTGATGGTTCTGTTTCAGAGTTTCACATGCTATAATTTCAGCAGTGCCTGCCGCTGATCTGGGGACATCTAGCTGATCAGACAATGCAGACTCTCTTTTTTTGTTGTTTGTTTCCAACTGCTGATGTCTTAGAACTATTCAAACCATTTTGAAATTTGAACATTTTTAATTAAAACCAGGGTTTTTTTTTACTAAATCTGTAATCAATTTAGGGTAATAAAAATTGTATTTAAAAGTGTCATTTTTTTAAATAATCTTCAGCTGCTATTGGGGTGGTTTATAGTCCTTGGTGGGAGGGGAAGTGACCAGTGCAGCTGGCAATGGTAGGGAAGAAACCCACAGTATAATCCCTGTATTAAGATATAAATTACATTTATGAACAAATATGAGAATCCTGATGTTATACTGAGAGAAGCATAAAAGAAGTAGAAGTCAAATGGCATCAACAGCAATATTAATATAGCCAACGGATCTATCATCTCTCAGTCTCAGTGAGAGACTTCCATAATCTACCACTGTAGGTTTACAAAGCCATTTTCTCTTTTAGTTACATCTCTTGTGATGCTCCCTAAATAATGCTCAGTGACCATTAGAATAAGGAGGAACCTATCTGGCTTAATGCCTAAACATTGGTATAATTTGCATCACTTTTTCGCACAAGTGAAAATTATACTGATGTCCAAAATGGACATATAGCCAGCTCTCACAGGGCCTTATTACACATTGCACTTTGAGCTACTTGTATGTTGATCAGTGCTAGCTTGAGTTTGGAGCAGTCACACCTTAAGGCTAAAAGCTTTCTCTGATTGCCCCCATGTTCACAGCTGTGACTTGCCACTAGCGGGCTGGTGATCAGGGGCCTGCCTAGGAGCTAGAGCTGTGAGTTGCCATTAGAGGACTGGTAAGCCATGACAGGCTAAATCTGTGCTTTAGGTGGGGGAGTTTGAATAATGGAGCAAAGGAAGCCTGATTATGAAGCTGGAAGGTAGAGAATTAATAGTATGGGGGTGGGTAATGAATGGAAGGTGAAAAGGAAATTGTGGTGGGGAAGGGGTGGGGAAATGAATGAAGTCAGCCAATGAAGGATTAAATAAAAAGAAGTATTTTTTTTAAAGGAAGTAAATTAAAGAAGGTCTTATGTTTTAATAAAATTGGGGTGTGGGGGTGCTGGTTGTGCTTCCTCAGGTGGCTGGGAGTGGTGGGGGAAGGTGCTTTTGGGGGAGCTACTGCCCCTGCACTAGGAAGGAAGCCCTATTTCATGGGGACCTGAGCTGGCCCCCTACCTTGTCCCCCCTGCCGCCCTTAGAACCCACTCTTGGACCTGTCTATGCCCTGAAACCCGGCTAGCTGGCATGTGCCCTGTAACCTGGCTGTTTGCATGAGGTTGCACCCCTGCAGGTGGGAAGGTAACATCCCTTGGGGTGGGAGGGGGAGTTGGCTTGGTGCCAGAACCATTACACAGTCAATAGAGTTCAAGGGATGGAACATTTGTGCACACAGAACCGGAAGGTGGGATGCTGGAGGACTGCCACATGGGTGGCTCAGTTGTGGGGAGTGGCCACACATTAATAGAACATGAGTTGGGGAACGTGGATTAGAGATAAATCTGCCTTGGAGAAGCATAACTTTAAGCCACATAAAGTGTGTTTAAAAAGAGTTTCAAGTGTTAATGTGTGGGCAATTCAGAGGTTAAGAGCTCCAGGAGTAACTGAAAATGAATGTGTAGCAAGGCCCTAATGTAGCTGTGGCTGGAGGCTCTATTACAGTATCTCACCACTAAGTGGTAGGGTAACCAGGCCTTAGGCAAATGTCTGCCCTGGGTAGAAGCAGACACACAACACCTAGATCAGTTTAATTCATACTCCTGATTGTTCCTGGGATCAGTTTAAATTGGATTCCAATAAACTGCAATAGTAAAGGAGTCTATAGCATGTGTCCATACCTTGTTTACAGTGGTGTGGGGGAAGATTGCACCAGTATCAGGTTGCTGAGAAGCCAAGCCCCTTCATTTTATGCTATTTCAATTGCATAGCACCTGAGTGGTTCAGATGTAAAAGTAACAGTAATAGCCAAATCCTTGGTTAACTTCATAGAGTCTATGCCACTTCTTCCTTCTGCCTCTCTCATTCTCATCATTCATTTACAGCAGTCTCACCCCACCAGGGTAAAGAAGAAAAATCCAAGGACTGCTCTAAGTCCTTAATGACCCTTATGCCAGTTGGGAATTGACATGCATATATACACTGCTTCATCTTCTCACAATCTCAGCTTTCCCCTTTTTATCGTTACACCAGCTTTGGGGAAGGGGTGTCAAACTTGATTGTGTCACTTCATACTGAGAACTTTCCCATGCCCAAAATAATCTTAGTGAGCCAGCTTGGACTAGATTTTCCCTGTTTTGACTGGATAAATTGTACAAAGTATGAAGAGAACAGGGGAAGAAACTTAGATTTTCCCATGCTCCCATGGTCTAATAGCCACTTATTCAGAGCAGTGGACATACATAGAAACTTATTTTTATTGAACTCACAGCTACTTTAATTTAGGACAACTTAATCTACAGCTGATGGAATACAGTTTTCCACTGAAAATTACTTCAAACTGTCAATGTTTCATGGAAAGTCTCAATTTTGATCAAAAGATGAGAAAAAGTTAAATGAAATATCTTGATTCAAAATGCTAAATTTTGCAAGAGCAGTCTTAAAATACTCCAAAGATATTGTGTTGTTTCCCATGTGAAATTTCTAAAATCCACTACTGTGGGTTTGCAAAATGATTCAAAATGCTAAAGTATTTACTTTACTGAAATAAAACATTTCAACAAACCATCACTTCTTGCATAGAACACACCTCCAAATAAAATATACACCTTGCTTTTGAAACGCAGAATGAAAATTAAAAAAAATATATCTTTCCTCAAAAATACTGATAAATGCAGTACTTTTCCCAGGAAAAATACAGCAGCTGCAGTTGTTTGGGGGCGGGGGAAGCAAAACATTGTCCCTGCTATGTTAACCCCTTAACTGCCTGCAGGACACTGTAGGTTCTGTTGGCTGAGCTAAACTATGCAACCCCTCTTCTCTTCCTGAGCTGGGCAGGTAGTCAAGAGCACTTGCCATGCTAGCTAAGGGTGTGATCCTAGCCAATAGAACTTGTGGAGTAAGATGAGGGCCCACCTAACTTATTCAGCAAGCACCCAGGACTCAGTTCCACTTGAGAACTACAGCTTCTGGAGCCTGAGTCTCCGCCAGGAGATAGGCAGCTTGCAGACATTAACACCCCCCCCCCCCCCACTTTAAACTTGGTACACTCCCACGCCAAGCCTAGCACATGCCTAGAAGAGACATCGTGTTACTTGGACCCGGCTCACCCAACATCTGTATAGATCGGGCACTTTAGTGGGGCTTTTTTGGTGCTTTTATCTAATAGCTGATTGAATCAGCTACTAGATAAAAGCACCAAAAAGCCCTGCTAAAGCACCCAATTATCTCTTGCCAGTCAAAGGCGGGTGCAGCAGAAGTTGCTATAATCATATTTCCTCACTTAAAATGTGCACTGTCCAGTGGCTGATTTTTAGGGAAAGGTGTGTGTTGTATGTGAGAAAATATGGCAATAACCATTTGAATGTCCCACATTGAATTTTATATTATGCTGTTTAAATTAATATTGTTTTATATGTATATGTTTAATGTATTATTCATATATTTAATAGTTCATGTTGTATTATTGTGATTTGCCATTGTTGAAATGGAACCTTTTACCTTACTGAAACACACATTTCAACATTTCCAAAGGCAAATATTTCAACTGTCTCAAATCAAAATGTTCAGGACTTTCATTCAAAGCAAAATATAGCATTTTGCATTCTCACTGTAAATTGGTGTGCGGGCCGGGAGCGCCCCGAGCCCTTTTTCGCGCTGCACGCGGGCTGTGGCCAGCAGCCCGGGCACGCGGGGGCGGAGAGGGAAGGCCTTCGCTCTGGAATTAGGCACGGACGCGTATCGGTAGTTTAAAAGATTGTTTACTTACACCGAGATGGCAATGGTGTAGGCTGGAAAGTTTGATTAAGTTGTAGTTATAGACAGACACAACACAGACAGTCTCGTGGAGGTTGCTAGGCTCCACAGTGCAGAGCTCCGGATGCTCTGGGTGAACAGGCCACCAATGTAGAAATCGTAAATACGTCTTATATTAGTCGCGCTCGAAGACGGGAAGAGGTGGGCGGTGGATCAGGCCGTCACGCTCCTCTGGATCTCACACAGGGTTTCTATTACCCTGCCGTGTACCCAGAGTCCCCACGAGATGGATGTGGAGTCCTCTTCGGCTTGGGCAGAAACTGCTCAAGCCTCTTATACGGCTAACAGGCCAATCGCTAGCCGCCACGTGTGAATAATTTAGCACTAGCCAATCACGGGGAACAAATTTGCATACCGGTGGCGGGAACTCTTTTGCACCGTGCATTCCTCTTGCAACTCAAGCAATGCACTCTGCAAAAGAAGCTGCAGAAAAGGTGGGAAACTGGTCCCTGCACCGGAGTCTCCTCTTGCTACAGGAAACTCCCGTGCAATGCTCTGCAACTTAACGTGCATATTTCTGATGCCAAAGCACACACATACAATCATGCCTTTTGGGTCATGACAATTGGAACACAAAGATTTGATATTGCAGAACTTTCTGCGGAATATCAATTCCATTTTTCAGTCCTCCACCTTCTGTCATCTTTCAGACACCTTGGCACAGAAGATGTAGAATGGGCAACAGAACATTTGGATGAAAAATAGCTAAAGACCAGACTCTTTGTTGACTGAAAACAATTGCCCTTATTCTTCTTCTTAGGGAGGAATTCAAAGCCTCTAAAGTTGCTAAAAAGACACCTAATGACTCCAATGGACATTGAATCTGACTAGATGAATCAATATGATTGTCAACATTTAACTGGACACAAAGTGAATTTATATAAATCATGTGTGACAGAAGCTACATTGCCAAGGTGACATCTTTTGGCATGATGCTGGCATTGACAACTCTTAGGATTATTTCATGTATGCAAGGGGAAGTTCTCTGATGGGAAGTAAAAACTCACTGTAATGAATAATTCAACATATGGCCTAGGCTCCTGGTTTGACATTTCAGGATTGGATTTGCTCCTCTATGCTTCAGTTCTGCAAAGCAGAACCCATCCCTACTCAGTAAAGCTTTTAAGCATATTATTCTATATATCCCTAAGTGCTTTGTAAAACATTAAAGAAATTGTTTTCATTATCCATTAAATATATACAAATATGTGATATTTGAATACTGAACTGGTTTTATATTCCAATAAAAAATACAATTCAGCCAACCGGTTAAATCTCGGGGGCTCCTTACCCTCCCACTACAAGAATAATCCCACTTTACTGTGTGCCTATGAGAATGCTGTGGGAGACCGTATCAAAAGCCTTGCTAAAACCAAGCTACAACATATCCACTGGTCTCCCCACATCCACAAAGCCAGTCACCTTGTCATAGAAGGCAATCAGGTTGATCAAGTATGACTTGCCCCTGGTAAATCCATGCTGACTGTTCCTAATCACCTTTTTCTCATCCAAGTGCTTAGAAATGGATTCCTTGAGGATCTGCTCCATGATTTTTCATGGGACTGAGATGACACTGACTGGTCTGAAGTTCCCTGGATCCTCCTTCTCCCTTTCTTAAATATGGGCACTATATTTGCCCTTTTCCAGTCACCCAGGACCTCTCCTGATTGCCATGAGTTTTCAAAGATGATGGCTGATGGCTCTGCAATCACATCAGCTAACTCCCTCAATATCCTCGGGTGCATCCCATCTGGCCCCATGGGCTTGTACATGTCTAGCTTTTCTAAGTAGTCCCTAAGCTGTTCTTTCAGCACTGAGGGCTGCTCACCTCCTCCCCAAAATGTGCTGCTCGGGGCAGTAGTCTGGGACCTTGCCTGTGAAGACTGAGGCAAAAAAGGCATTGAGCACTTCAGCCTTTTCTGCATCCTCTGTCACAAGGCTGCCTCCCCCATTCAGTAAGGGACCCACACTTCCCCTGATTCTCCTCTTGCTACTGACATACTTGTAGAAACCCTTCTTGTCACATCCTCTTCCTTTGCTAGCTGCAACTTCAGTTGCACTTTGGCCTTCCTGACTTCATCCCTGCATGCCTGAGCAATGCTATTATATTCTTCCCTAGTTATTTGTCCAAGTTTCCACTACTTACAAGCTTCTTTTTTATGATTAAGTTCACTGAAGAGTTCCCTGCTAAGCCAAGCTGGTCTTCTGCCATACTTGCTAGTCTTCCTGCACATCGGGATGGTATGTTCCTACACTCTCAGTAAGGCTTCTTTGAAGTACAGCCAGCTCTCCTGAACTCCTCTCCCCCACAGACTGGCTTCCCAGGGGATCCTGCCCATGAGTTCCCTGAGTAAATTGAAGTCTGCTTTTCTGAAATCCAAAGTCCTTACTCTGCTGCTCTCCATCCTCCCTTTCCTCAGGATCCTGAACTCTATCATCTCATGGTCACTGCTGCCCAAGTTGCCATCCGCTATTATATTTCCCACCAATTCTTCCCCATTTGTGAGTAGCAGGTCAAGAGGAGCGTGGCTCCTAGTTGGCTGCTCCAGCACTTGCACCAGGAAGCTGTCCCCAGTAGTCTCCAAAAACTTCCTGGATTGCCTATGCACAGCTGTATTGCCCTCCCAGCAGCTATCAGGGTGATTGAAATCCCCCATGAGAACCAGGGTCTGTGACCGGGAAACTTTTGCTAGCTGTTTGAAAAAAGTCTCATCCACCACTTCCTCTTGGTCTGGTGATCTATAGCAGACCCCCACCACAACATCACCCTTGTTGCTCTCCCCTCTGACCCTAACCCAGAGACTTTCAACAGGCCTATCTCCAGTTTCATACTGGAGCTCTGAGCAATCATATGGCTCTTTTTCTTAAAGTACAACTCCTCTTCCTCTTCTCCCCTGCCTGTCCTTCCTGAACAGTTTGTACCCAGTTTGTACTTCCTACTAATTAGGAGTAAAGAGTTGCCATGATAAGTCTCCACACTGCTGCTTTGCCTCATTGTCTGACTTGACCCCAGGACAATTCAGCCTCTTTCAAATCATTATCCTTCAATTCTTCAGATCTTTTGGGGTCATCCTCTCTTCCATGTTTCCTCTGGATTAACTCTAGGAGTGTTAGTATCAGGTTTCCTCCTAGGGCAACAAAATCATTTCCATTTTCATTCTTTACTGTCACTTACACTTATTTATTTATTAATTAGATTTAGTGGTATGTGCTACCCTTACCCATAAAGGCTCAGGGCAGCTTATAATAAAAGCCAAAAAAAACCCCCTTCTTTCACAGAATACATGTTATACCTTATAATGTTATACCTTATACTAAGTTATAACAGACCAAACTTCCCCTGTGGCCCCTAAAATTTAAAAAATAGCCCATCTCACCCCACCCACTCCCATGCATCTAAACTAAAAGAGAACCCAACACATCCTTACTTCCAAAACCACATTCACTACCTCCATAAAAGAAAACAACAGGTTCTTTTCTTCATACTCCCTCTCATCCATACTCATTCCCACACCCTTGCCTCACAAGCAGGTGAGTCTCTCTTATTTACTATCTCCTCAAAGCCTGTACCCAACTGTCTTACAGGGGGCCATAGCTGCTCCAGAACCCACTCATCCGCCCCTTCCCCATAAAAAGAAATATATTATTCAATTTAAACAATTGTACAAATAATACAATAACTCCCTACCCCTTTCTCCCTCTATGTCCCCTCCAAAGATTAAGGCCAAGGGTATCCTTGAGCATTGCCCTTTGTCTACACCCACCCCAGGGTGGCCTGCAACCCTTACAAAGCCTGCAGGTTGGCTGGGCCTTTCCCCTTTCCAGCTCAGGTGGTACTGTGGTGCCTGCTCAATGGCCCAGCACTCCCCCACTCTGGGCTCAACTCCTAGAACAGCAGGGCAGGGGTGTTCCTGCTCATCTAGAAGTTCCTGCTCATCTGGCAGCTGCTGCAGTGCATGGGGAGCCGACAGAAGGAGAAGTCTTCAGCTCAGGATAGCCTGCAGTCCTTATAATGCCCACAGGCTGGCTAAGCCCTTCTCCTTTCTGGTTGATCATGTGTGTAAAATCAGTACAAAGAGGGTATAAATCCAAAGGCCTAAATCTTCTCTCAGTTATATTTGTTTTACTCAATTCTAGTCTACCAATTTCTGCGGAATTACTTCTGGTTTATTTTGGTGTGTCCGGGAGGAAACCCAGACATACAATATTTTACCTTCATTCTGTGTGCATTTGTACATCAGAACCAAAAGTCTCTTTCTGTCTGCCCCCCTCTCCACCCCCGCCTCCACACAATATCATTCCAGAAATCTACATTAAAAAGCCGTTAGTAAGCTTAAGTGCTAGGAAATGCCAGACTGCATATGCAACCTTAATTTGGCACCCATGTACATGTGCATCGTGTACAGTCTTTAATTATGTGGTCACCCACTATATTTTCCCCAAATGGATGTTGCTCAATGAATGAGCTATTTAACATTCCTTTCATCCTCATTTATTCAGTGTGTGGCCCACACATATTTTAGCTGCACACCATGCACACCTGCACTGAAAACATAATTATTAATTTATTCCTGGGCTGTTCTTGGCTGCTATAATTAGTTCTTTACAAAAATTAATGTATTAAGTTTCATAGCATCCCTAAGAGATGAGATGATATTATCACCATTTTACATATGTGGAACTGTGGTACAGAGATTAAAGCTAACACTGTTTAAAATGTCAGCTAATTTTAGGTGCCCAGTTGGAGAAGCCAAGGTGCTGATTTTTCAGAGAACTTAGAAATGTATAGCAATGTATTTGTTCACAGCACAATAAGTTACCTATTTCAGCTATAGCTATAAGTACTCAACACTTTAACTCTGACCAAAGATGTCTTACTATACAAATATTGCCTTTGTCCTGGGAGAGCTGCTGATCTCCCATGAGTGTACAGATGCTCAGACTTTTTCCCCCAGAGTAAAAATGGCCACTTCAGGCAAAAAATAACCTGGGAAAAACTAAGGTTAAATCACTCCCAGGAGAGTTTCTCCTGGGAAAGCAAATGTCTGTACATGCTGTGGCTTCTCTCAGAGGAGAACAAAGTCATCCTGCATACCCTCCCTCCCCCACACTGGGGAGGTGGGGGGAATTCTTCCAGATTATTTGAATGTTTGCACACAGCCTTAGTTGGGTGTCCAAAAATGAAAAACACAAAACAGTCACTTGTGAAAGGTTTAGTTTAAGAAACTTTCCCAGTATTATACATGTAGATGGTAACAGATCCAGGGAAAGAATCAAGTTCTCCAGGGAAACATTCAAATGCACTGACCCTTTTCTCTTTCTGCAGTCGACTGTATCATTCACTAAACACCTTTTAGTTTATGTAGCAAAGGAAGCAAGGTCCTACAGAATACAGCCTCGGTCATGATGAGGGATCTGGTTTTCTCTGATTAAAAAAATCTAAAATGTTCTAATTTAAAAACCCCCCACAATCCACATTTTTCTGTGATTAATGTGAAATGCCAATATTTATATGTGGCAAATGTATATGTAGTGGCATTTCATGTTAATCACACAAAAAAATATGGATTTTGGGGAGTGGGGGTTAAATCAGAAAATTTGGGGGTTTTTTTATCAGAGAAAACCAGGATCCCTGGCCATGATACAGCCCCCAATCAAAAATGGAACATTATTCATTCTGTTGCTGAATGAGACAGAAGTCCTGTGGAAAAAAGCAGATTGTAATTTAGTAACTAAAGGCTGAATCATAATGCATGCATCAAAAGAGGCTTTATGAACATAGGAAGATAGCACTGGAAGGGGCCTCCTGGGCCATTGAGGCCAGGCAACAAGGGGCACTGCCAGCCTCTTCCCTGTGCAGGGGCTGAGGTGGGCTAGACAGAAAACTGGGGGGGATGCCCAGACAACTGGGGGGGTTGCCCGGGGGCCAGGTCATGCTGGGCTGGGCCAGGAGTGCTGCGCCTCTGCAAGGTGCAGGCAGGAGTGGGGCAGACTTGCATGGAATGGGTGGCAGCAGCCAGGGGTGAGGCGGGGACTTGGACAGGGGCAGTGCTGGGAGGGATGGCTATGAGGAGCGGGGGGCTAAGGCAAATTTTGGTGTGGCTATAGCCCCCCTCCAGCCCCTCCCTAGCACCACCCCTGCAGGCAACCATATACCAAAGTAAACTCCAAAATCACCACTTCAAGCCTACAATTGCAAGGCACAATAGCCAAAACACCAAGAACACACTATAGCATGCCATACATTGGGGCTGTCCAATTGGGAGCCTGTGGACCACATGAGGGAGGAACTCAGAGCTGGTTTGCTCTTGAGGTAGAACCAGCTGGGCCCTAGATGATTTGCTCAGAGTTATACAACCAGATAGTACCAGTGCTGGGATGAGGCTTATGAAGCCTAAATTTCCAATGCCTTACTGTATCTGTTCAGTCATCTATAAAAACACTCTGAACAGTGGAAGTTATTTAGTATCAGGCCTTCAGCCTTGAACTTTTAGCCTTGTCCTCACTAGTATTGCTACCTATAGAGTGACCATATGTCTCATTTTAGCTGGGACAGTCCCGGATTACAGAGGCTGGTCTCAGCCAGCTGTTGTGAATTATAATGGGTGTTCCAGAAAAGCAGTGGCATGATGCGTAGTCTGGCCAGAAGTCAGAGCTCTGCAGAGTACCTTGCAGGTGAGAAGGCAGGCACCACTGCCTGCCCAGCACACAGCCCCACCCCTGCCAACTTGTGAGAACACGGTGTGGAGCAGTGCCCTAAATTTCTCATATGATGTCCCAGATTTACAGGATTACCATATGGTCAGCCTAACTATCTACCATCTTGCTACTGCTCCCAAAGGCTGCATGAGGCCAGCCCAAAACCTTCATCAGTGCCCAAGTCTCTGACATCTGAGTGCTGGCTCTTAACACCTGATGATGAAGCAAGTGTCACCTTACTTGTATGTCAGAGGCATGAAGGCCAGAAAGCCAGCAACAGGTAGAATAGTCAATGTCAGTAAGACCTTGGGTGCCAGAAGGAGGCTGTGAGGGCATTCATAGATGATGTGGTCAGCAGTCTGAGCTTGAGCACCACAGCTCCAGCCAGTGTTACTGGAGAGGCCCCAAGAGTTCATGCTTGCCTTAAACCCTCCAAACCCATTATGAGATGGTTAAAAGCAGTCCAGGCCCTGCGAGGCAGCTGTCAGCCTGAGGAGCAAAAGCAGCTGTTGAGGATGAAGTTCTTTAGCCACAGTTCTTATTGCCTACTCCACTGATGGGAGGTC
This sequence comes from Alligator sinensis, assembly GCF_000455745.1. Classification (NCBI taxonomy): domain Eukaryota; kingdom Metazoa; phylum Chordata; order Crocodylia; family Alligatoridae; genus Alligator; species Alligator sinensis. The sequence goes on from NW_005842932.1 coordinate 251,621, forward strand.
CATGCTAAGGGTGATATGCCATCTGCAGATTCAGTGTACAAATTGGCTTGAGTGGAGAACAGATTCCATGACTTCAGGCGGCAGTTAGTTTTTTGGCTTGCAGCCACTAGGCTGGATTGCAGAAAATGGTGAGGATCATGGATCTTGAGGCCCAGGGCCACAGTGGCAGCTTATCTCTGGATGTCAGGGGTGGAATGCCTGAGAGGACTGTTAAGCAGTCAACTGCAGTTGGTATAAGGCATCTGGTGATGGTCCTCATGATGCTGTTAAGGCTGGAGTCCACTAGCTAATGGTGCGCATGTTCTGGCCCCGTACTAGTGCACAGTACTCGGCAGAAGCATATGCAAGTGCCAAAGAGAGGTGCAGAGTGTTTGGAAACTTGCACCCCAGGTTGTGCCAGCAAGACAACAGATGAGACTCCTCTGCTATTAAGCTTATCCTGGACCCCTTCCAGATGCTGACGGTAGGTAAGGTTCTGTGTGACAATGTTCAAGTGTCTGGTCATCAATCTTGACTTTAATTTCTTTCTTCCCCTTGTCATTATTTAGGTTGAAGGCTGCTGCAAATGTTTTAGTGAGGCTGAGCTGGAAGCACCATTTATGGAAATAGTCAGCAAAGGTGTTTATGTTTGATGTCAAAATGGATTCAGTGACTTCCCATTGCTTGCTTGATTTGGTGAGAGCCAGGTCCTAGGCATAGGCATACTTGGACTGGGTGTCAGACAGGTCAACAATGTACACATTGTAAAGCAATTGGGAGAGTAGTGAGCCTTGCGGGACACCATTCTTGAGACTTCTACCGCAGATTTCCTGTCCATTGGTGGTCTTGAGAGTGAAACTGGAGGTTTCTTTACATGTGCTCTCTGGGTGGGGGTGGTGGGGCACTTTAATTACCCCAGTTTTGAAAGCCGCTTTAATTAAAGAACCTGCGGTATCTTGTGTATTCAGCATCCCATGCTTCAAAGTGGCAGTGGGGGTGCTTTAATTAAAGCGTGTTCAAACCTGTTGGAGACGAAGCACGGGGACCCTGAATACAAGAGATGCAGAGGCTGCTGGAGTAGGCTAATTAGCACACTCCAGCAGGCTCAATTAATTGAATCTGCTCCAATGTACTGTAATTACTGTAAGCATGAATCCTTCCAGCTTTCAAGGAGATAGGTGCAAGGGTTCTGAGGCCCTGAACCTCTAGCTACTGATAGACAAAACTCATGTCATGGGTGCTTGTGCAACTGTATCTGTCTTGGGGCACGGGGGTGTGGGGGGTGGGAAACTACCACAGGCATGGCTGCTAGGCCCTGCTGCAGCCACAAAGCCTGCCAGCTGTCAAGGAAATGGGTGCAGGGGGGTTCTGGGGCCCTGCACCCCTAGGTGCTGATAGGCAAAACTTGTGATATGGGTGCTTGTGGAACTGCTGCCTTTCATCAGGCAGCAGGACTGAAGATCCTCCATCACTTACCATCACAGACCTGGGGTTAATAATTGACCACAGTATGAGCTGGCAGTGAGACACTGCAGCAAGCAGGGCCAACAATATGTTGGCATGCATCAATTGATGCATCTCCAGCAAAACCCTTGCAAAGAAGTGATTTTCCTGCTCTACTCGGCTCTACTCAGCACTGGTGAGACTGCAGCTGGAGTACTGTGTCCAGTTATGGGCTCCGCACTTTAACAAGGACGTGGTAAAGCTTGAGAAAGTCCAGAAAAAGAGCTACCCATATGATCAGAGACTTGCACAGCAAGCCATATAAGGAAAGGCTGAAGGACCTGGGACTCTTCAGTCTGAAAAAGAGAAGGCTGAGAGGGGACTTGGTAGCAGCTTACTGCTACATCAGAAGCATACATCTGGGGCTTGGTGAACAACTGTTCACCAGGGCACCCTTGGAGAAAACTAGGAGTAATGGTCACAAACTCCTGCAAGATAGTTTCAGGCTCAACATTAGGAAAAACTACTTCACAACTAGGGTGTCCAGACTGTGGAATATGCTCCCTCCAGAGGTGATGTGATCACCTACCCTGGAAATCTTCAAGAGGAGACTAGACAGTCACCTTGCTGGGGTCACCTGACCCCCAGTTGTCTTTCCTGCTTGGTGCAGGGGGATGGATCCAATGATCTTCCAAGGTCCCTTCTGGCCTTACAATCTATGAATCTGAGTGGCTGGCGCCTAAGTCTTAGGAGATATGGCTTTGAAACAGTTCTTCCAGGCTCCAGAACCCCCCAGGACCTATCCCCTTGACAGGTGGCAGGCTTTGTGGCCGCAGCAGGGCCCAGCAGCCAGGTCTGCAGTAGTCCGTCCCCCCCCACCCCTCCATGCCCCAAGACAGACACAGTTGCACAAGCACCCATGACATGAGTTTTGTCTATCAGTAGCTAGAGGTTCAGGGCCTCAGAACCCTTGCACCTATCTCCTTGAAAGCTGGAAGGATTCATGCTTACAGTAATTACAGTACATTGGAGCAGATTCAATTAATTGAGCCTGCTGGAGTGTGCTAATTAGCCTACTCCAGCAGCCTGTCTGCACCTTGAGGTACAGTTTCCCTCAAACCCCTGCACCTATCTCCTTGAAACTTGGACAGCTTTGTGGCCTCCACAGGGGCTAGCATGCCTGCAATTTTGACCTCACTGTGACTTAACACATATACATGACGTGAGTTTTGCATTCAAGAATTTGGGGTGCAGTTTCCCTGAACTCCCTAAACCTATCTCCTTGAAATTTAGCAGACATCATGACCTCAGAAGTGGCTACCATTCTGGTAAGTTTCATCCAAATCAGTCCAGAAATGACAAAGGTATAGGCTGTTTTATCTTTCCCCATTATAGCCTATGGGCAAAACGTCGAAACAGCATCAAAATGGCAAAACATTTCAACTTGCCTCATTTTGTTTTGAGGCTGTTTCGACTATATCTGTTCCATTTTGATTTTGCTGTTTCAACCTTGAAACGGGTTGAAACAACGTCGAAACAAAACTGGCAGTAACATTTTCGCGCAGCCCTACTGCTTATGCCTTTCCTTCTCTGAACCTCACTGCACAGCTGTAAAAGGTCCAGACAGATCCTGGGGTTTATAAGCTGCAGCTTGGTCCAGGTTCTATAATGTCAAAGCAGAATCAAGACCATACTTCAAGGGAAGCAGTGACATAGCTCTAACACAGCTCAGCATTTTAACATGTGCAATATCTTCCTATACAAGGACTCAGATGCATTAGAAAGCAATGGGTTGTGAATGCTGTCAAAGATGTCTTAGCACTGAAGATCATGACACTGAAGAGCTGGCGGTTCCCTGGCCATTTTGATTCAATATGGAAACTTAAAATCAGGCAAACAACACAGGGGAGAGTATGGAATGTAATAGTGTCCATCAAAACAAGGAAGATACAGAACTGAAACATTCTTTACCCAGGATTCTGGGCATGCACATGCAGACACACACTGACACACAGAGAAACTGTTATTACTTTGCAGTCTGACAAAAACAGTTTGTATCATACTGTATTACAACACAAGGTCTGCTTCTGTTCTGACCTGAATTAAGCTGTCCTGAAGTAGACTACTGACTCCAGTCCAAAAGACTGGTGCACACGGAAGTCATAAATAATTCTATAGCTCTAAATGTAATAATGATCAGAAATGAGAAACTAAAATATAGATCGTGATTCAGGAAAGCATGTACTCACTCATATGACTTTAAATATATCTTTAAGTCTCATCGAAATTATGGGATTTGAGCATATGCTTAAAATTAAATACATGGCTGAATGCTTTGCTGAATCCAGGCCTTGGCTCCTTTTAAAACTGAATATCTCAGCAAACTTCTTCTTTAATGACATGATTCACTAATTAATGGTAATCCAATTAATCCTATTCTATAGACTTCCTATGTAACTCACCCTTTTCTAAAATTAGCAAATGAGAAAATGTATTAGATTGACTAATATTCATGCAAAGTAGATATAAATTAAGAAAATTCCTGTTTAGAGTGAAATCATTTCAGGATTCAGTGACATGAATACATATATGTTAATGTTCCAAAATCCCTTTGAAGTACAACAAGCATTTGTTCCATATACTTGTCTACCTTTTAACTCTGCATTACTTGTCATTAGTGAATTAGGTTTGATTTTTGCATAAGAGTGTGTGTCATTTCTCATCTAATCCTTTCTGTAAAATTTAATCTTTTGATGAAAAGCATTTATCAAAAATACAAAATAGCCTGATGCATATCAAGCAAAGCAGATAATTATTCTTGCAGATAAATTTATCTCTGCCAGCCCCCTCTGTGCCACTAGACCAGTTTAGTGAACTCATGGTTCTAGTTTGCTTTACACCACTAAATGAGGAGGGTGAAGAATGTCACATGACAGCAGTTGTGTTGACGTTTAGCACACATAGGAGCTGAAGGTGGGTTATATAAAACAAGCCTTAGCTACAGCACAGCAGAGACTATTACCTTTTTAGTTGCTTGTTCATATTTGTCTGACAGGCTTCCAAAATGCCCATGTATGATGGCAAATTCCCTGCTGGGGCTTTTTCCTCAAGTTGTTGTTTATTTCACTCCCACTCCATTATGTGCTGCAAGGTATGCTATGGACTAATCTACCCAATTGCTTTGATAAGTTCCATGGATGCCATGGTGGTATAATGATGATCACCCAAAAACTTATCCCTTCTAGGATGCCACTGGTGATCCATCCAAAGTCATAGCAGGCAAGTTTTGGGGTTGTCCCCGAAGTGACTGAGGGCCTCCTCAGGAATGGCACAAAGTCCCAAGACCAGGCGCATGCGCCAAAGCAGCGTGGGAGTGGATAATTGAATTAAGGTGGGCACAATTCCATCTGGATATTTTAAAATGAAATGCTTTAATTTATTTTAGATAAAAATGACTTTCCATTTAGAAATATATGCTAATTTTATTTAAATCAAATTTAAATATTTTCTACTGCTCAAAATAGGAATAAAATATTTGTTTCAGGTTACACAAAATATTTTCTTTCAATGAAGTTGAAGTAAAATATTTTTTTCAGGTCGAATGAAATGTACTGTTAAGCTAACGTGATGCTTTTTCAATTCACCAAAAATATGTTTTAAAAATGTTTGTGTTTTTCTCAAAATCATTATTCCCTCCCTCATTCCTCTCCAAATTGCCACTAAACTAAAAAATACACTTTTTGCTCAGCTCTGGTCCTGTCACACTTCTGCGGTAGTGTCATTTTAGACTCCATCTTTTTGCTCTGGGTTGTGCCTGTCACCAGCCCCTGGCTGCCTGTCATGCAGCCCTTGATGGCTTACCAAAACTCAGTAAGCAGCCTTCCACCAAAAATAATTGCCCGCCCCTGGGCTAGAAGTTTGCACTGGGTGAACTTTTCTCCCATGCCAAAGGCCTATTCATCTGTGAAATGATTTTAGAAGGGTTTTAGACATTTCTCAGATCACTTGTCTGTCATCTACATTAAGGAAGGAATTTCACAACTGGTTCCTAGTCTTATAAATATATTATTTCTACCTAGTATTGATGAGCAAAAAAGACATAGCTCATTATGCCCTTCCAACAACAGAATAAAAACACTCATCTTTCATCAAGAGCAGTATTTTACTGTGATCTTCTAGAAATTAATTTTGAATAAAACACCATCCCTCTTAGGAACCAATTGTTCCAGTATTCACATTGCACAGTACTGGAATAATTGAAAATATAAAATTATGTTTTAGCTAATCAAAGAAAAGCAGTCTTATGACATCCAAGAAGGAAGCATTTGAGTCCACCAACAGCTGCAAGCCAAAGGGAGATAATACAAGAAGTAGCATTTTCATATTCCCAATTTACAGCATATGCAAAAGATTTTGCCATAATATCTATCTTGGAGCCTCCAAACATGGTGTTTGATCTAGCAAGGTGTGCCAGAGCTCCTTTGATGCCTGCCACTCTAAGGTTTAGATCAGGCAGCAGGGCAGCCAGCAGGTGCAGCCCAGCCTGATAAGGTGGTCACATGACCACAGGAGTGCCTTGTAATTGGAGGAGGGGGCAGAGCACCCTCCATTTTAACCTAGGCTCTCAGAGCTGAGCCAGTAGTTTGCTGGCTGCAGCCATAGGAAAAACATATCCTGGCTGGAACTGCTGCTCACAACATCTTAGAAGTAAGGGCAGGAGCTATGGGGATGGCAGGAGGTTCCCGGTCCTGGGTATGACTGAAAAATACACTCTGCTGGGGAAGGATGTCCTGGTGGGACTGCCTGTGGTGGGGTAGTTCCCCAGAAATGCCAGGTCAGTTGCCTCCCCAAGGAAAGGCAGGTAGGGGCACCTTATAACCCCAGCCCCTACACCCTGGTGGGTTACCCAGTTGTAGGGACATGCACACGGGCCAGGCATGCTTAGGGAGAGGCACCTAAGTCCCATAGGGTGTAAGACCCCAGAGGGGCCGCAGTGAAGGGGCCAAGAGAGAGTGGCCCAGTGAGGGGGCAGAAGTATGTGTTGAGGCCCGCACAGAGTAGGGTATGTGGTGGTGACCTGAAGTGCTGTGTGTGAGAGGGGTATAGAGTAGGGTCTGCTCAGGAGGACCTGAAGTACTTCACTGGGAATGTGCTGAGTAGGGTTGCAGGAGCAACTTGAAGTGCAGCACATGGGCCAACCCTCACAAGAGTGTTGATCTAAGAAGGAGACCCTAGTGAGAGGACATAAGTAGAAGGCCCAGGGAGGGGACAGAAAGGCCAAGGTAAGTCCATGGATGCTTGAGGCCACAGCTGGGCCAGAGGCCAAGACCTCAGTAAGTCCTCAAGCATGGGGAAGCTGAGTTTGGGTCAGAGGCAGATCCCAGTAAGCCCTCAGAAGTTTTGAGGCTGAGTTTTGGGTCACAAGGTTAAGAACTGCCTAGTGTGAGGGCACTGTGAGTGCGAGCTCCAGTGGGGAGTGAGAGACCCATGTGAGACTCTGGAGTTCAGGTCACAATGTGAGGCACTGGAACAATATAGATGCCATCTGTGTGGCATGGGACACAGTATAGGGAAGGTTGGAGCCGTGTATATTGCCCTAGGCATTGGGGCATTTAGATGGGCAGCCTCCTGCTTATTACATCAAATTCATTAAACATCAAGTCATGGCAGGTGAGACTGGGTGGACTGCCTTTTGGACAAGAAGGCAGGCTGGTGTCTCGGATGGCCAGGGCCGACTCGAGTTATGCTCGTACATCAGGGCGGGCTGGTGAATGGAGAGGCTGACACAACTTATTGGTTGTAAAAAACTTTACTCACGCCGCTTGCAATCACGACGCAGGTGGTCCGGTCGTCGGAACAACCACACGAGTTGTTC
>NW_005842932.1:259017-259317 GCF_000455745.1 Alligator sinensis
TGCTCAAAGCTCTTCGACTTGGGCGGAAGTCGCACGGAATTTTAAACGGCCAGCGAGCCAATTACTAGCCGCCACGTGTGAATAATTTAGCACTGGCCAGTAACGGGGCACAAATTGGCATCCGAATAGCGGGAACTCTTTGCACCGTGCATCTCTGTGCTGCAAAGAAGAAATGCATCCTGCAAAGGAAACTGCAAATTGGCGGGAACTCTCCTGCATGCAGGCTCTTAATTGCAGCAGAACACTCTGCCATGCAAAGGAGCTCTCATGTGGCCAGGAAATTCCATAGTGCCGAGGCAC
>NW_005842932.1:264465-264704 GCF_000455745.1 Alligator sinensis
GTACGTCAGGGCGGGCTGGTGAATGGAGAGGCTGACACAACTTATTGGTTGTAAAAAACTTTACTCACGCCGCTTGCAATCACGACGCAGGTGGTCCGGTCGTCGGAACAACCACATGAGTTGTTCCAGCTGGCGGGGCCCAAGCCAGTTAATCCGTCCGCAATTCAAAGCCGGCGGGGAAAGGGGTACGTCGGGGTTGGGCTCGGTGACGGGAAGAAAGATCGATAGGTGATCAGTCT
>NW_005842932.1:264875-272251 GCF_000455745.1 Alligator sinensis
ACTTGGGCGGAAGTCGCGCGGAATTTTAAACGGCCAGCGAGCCAATTACTAGCCGCCACGTGTGAATAATTTAGCACTGGCCAATAACGGGGCACAAATTTGCATCCGAATAGCGGGAACTCTTTGCACCGTGCATCTCTGTGCTGCAAAGAAGAAATGCATCCTGCAAAGGAAACTGCAAATTGGCAGGAACTCTCCTGCACGCAGGCTCTTAATTGCAGCAGAACACTCTGCTGTGCAAAGGAGCTCTCATGTGGCCAGGAAATTCCATAGTGCCGAGGCACAAAAAATCACTGGGTCGTGACAGCTGGCATTGAGTTCCAGCCCTGAGCTCGGACCCCTGTCACACAAGGTATTGAGAGGATGGGGGCCCCTGAAAGACTCAGCTGATGGTCAGACCCTCTGGTTCAGTATAGATGCTTTGAATTCTTCAATACTGTCCAAAACTGGCATATCAAAGGAGGGGAGGCTCAGACACCTCAGCACAAGATGGCAACATATCAGCTAGGGCTGTGCAAAGCTTCAGATCACGATTCGGATTCAGAGATGATTTGGGAGATTAGAAGGCTGAATCGAATCACTAGAAGCTTTAGGCTTTCCGAATCAATTCGGAGCTTCCAAATTGATTCGGAAAAGTTTCGGCGATTCAGAGATTCGGCCGTAGGGTATAATGGGGAATCAATGAAATATCTATAACTTTGTTGTTTTTTGGCTGATTAAGATGAACCTTGTAAGGATCGTAGTCTCTTCTGAGGGCATGAAACCTGACATGTCTCAAGGTGATAGATAGAGGGGTTTCTGGGAAACTGCACCTCAAATTCCTGAAAGCAAAACTCATGTCACATTTGTGTGTGTTTCTGGGAAACTGCACCTCATTCTGCTGACAAGAAAAACTCATGATATAGGTGACACTGTGTGTGTGTGTGTTAAGGCAGGGGGGGGTGAAACCTTCAGGCCTGCTAGGCCCTGCTGTGGCCACAAAGCCTGCCAGCTGTCAAGGAGATAGGTGCAGAGGGAGCCTGGGTTCTGGGGCCCTGCACATCTGGCCGCAGGCAGGCAAAACTCATGGATTGGGTGTTTGTGGGACTGTGTGTGTGTTCAGGTGCACCCTTCCTGGTGCTGGGGCCTCTGCACAGCACGGCAGTGTGCCCCCATGAGGCCTCCTCCTCCCCTACAACCTAGGCCCGTTCCACTACTGTAAACGACGGCAGGTCAAAATAACTTAGCTGGCTCAACACCAATAGCACCAGCAGCAGCAAAGCTAGCCAGACGGACCCGCCACAGAGCCTTTCTTTTTATAAAGAATTGACAGCAAGAAGTAAAGATGTTGTGTTGGATATATGTTACTTGTGGTGTGTGATGGCTTATCTTGTGTTTTTATGTTTATATGTTTATTATGAAAAAAATGGAATAGTTAGAAATATATATCTTAGGAAGCTTTTCAGTTGAAAAACCCTTTGTCAGGCTGAGGAAGTCCCTGCAGTTGGTGTGTCTCCTGGTCCTGCATGGAAGGAATAGTAAAGAAGCCAGAGGCTGGCCTGGCATGCAATGCAGGCAAGAAGGCCAGTCAGTGAAAATGGAAATGGAGGTGTCAGGGGGAGAGGGATGGACAGGCTGGGGTGGGGGTGGGAAATGGGGATGTAGCAGTGCAGGTAGAAGTGCACAGGTACCTGGGGAGTCAGATGTCCAGCAGGTTGCAGCGTGTCAGAATTCCACTGTCTATATTGAGTCCCTTTCACCCCACTGGCTTAACACACACACGTGACATGAGTTTTGCTTGTCAGCAGCTTGAGGTACAGTTTCCCAGAAACCTCTGCACCTATCTCCTTGAAACTTGGCAGGTTTTGTGGCCTGAGCAAGAGCTACCATCCCTGCATCTTTCACCCCACTGTGGCTTAACACACACACACGTGACATGTTTGTTTTCAGGATTTTGAGGTGCAGTTTCCCAGAAACCCCCACACCTATCACCTTAAAACTTGGCAGCCTTCATCCCCTCAGAAGAGGCTACTGTACCTGAATGATTCATCTGAATCAGCCAAAAAACACGAAAGTTACAGGTATTTCATTCATTCCCCATTATACCCTATGGTCGAATCTCCAAATCACCGAATCTTTTCTGAATCTTTTCTGAATCAATTCAGCCAAATAAAATAAGAAACATGATTTGACTCCACAAATTGAATCAGTCAAATCCGAATCAGCCGAATCTGAATCCAAATTGAATAGTTGCCTATTTGCACAGGCCTACTATCAGCATGCATGCTTTTATACTCTCCCCTCTTCCTGAGGCCATATGAGGGTGTTTCTAGTAATCTAAAACTCTAGTCAAGCAGATATATTTTGGGCCAGATTCTGCCCTGAGATGTCTCCTGTGCAGCCCAGTGAAATGGATCTTTTATAAGGTTGTATTGGTACTCTTTTAGTCATGCATGTCCTAAACTTTAGCCCAATTCAAATGCCAACCCCAATCTTATTCTAGTGATCAGTCAGTCTTAAAACCCTTCCCATTTTATATTAGATCAATAGATCAGGTTCCCTTCACCTATCCTATGCTTCTTGGAAATAGCCTGACAACTTACAACCAACAGCTTCAAACAGGAGTGCCTTAAGGAGAGAGTAACCCAATCTCAACTAATAAACTTTTAATGGCATTGCAGTAATCCCTCCAAAGAGTGGTATCATTGGAAATGTCCCCCAAATCCAAAGCAACAAGTCTAATTTCCCCCCTCTGTTTTGCTGAAACAGAAACACTGGTCCCTTAGACAACAGTCCATAAGGGTGTGGTGCTGTTACCATTACATCCTGCCTCTTTTGCTTATCCACCCTTAACAACCAGGTACTGGATCAATAAAACAATTTTAGATACAAGTCCTGAACATGGTTTCTAGTTCAAGTCTCTGGAGCCATGGTAGGATACCTTAACTGCTCTGCCCCATGTCATGCAAAACAAAGTCAGCATCCAGAAAAATGAAACCGTCTGCCCCATCCATGTACTTGAGATCCAGGCTGCTGCTGCAATTCAGGTCAGAGAATAGGAGTCTCTGGATTAGGAACCCACCTGATGCACCCACACAATTAATGAGACATCCAGTAAAGTTGTCACATGGCTGCAGGCATTCAGATGTGTAGACACAGGCAAATCAATGCGATGGTTGGGGAAAGTAAGGACCTTCATTCCACAGGAGATCAAGGGAAGAATCTGAGCAAGGCAGACAACTTCTCCCTCCAGACAGTGCTTCACTTGCCAAGTAGTTCTGTCTGGGTGCATGTACATGCATGCCTTACTGCAGAGTTGACTAATTAGCCATGTAGTAAAGTGGCACAGTCTACACGTTTGGCAATATTAGGGTGCAGTAAATTAACTTCACCGTAGGATAGTACCATTGGGGACAGTACTATCCTACGGAAGAGTAATTTACTCTGCTGAAACACACATGTAGACATTGATGGGACTGGCTAGGGCATGAGGGTGCTAAAGTGCAGGGGGCCTAAAACCCTGTGCCCCAGCCAGTCTCTCTGCCATCTGTAACTGCCATCTGGAGCCCAGAGCTGACCCCCTGGGTCCCCTGCCAACCCCGGGGTTGCTCCGCCCTGGCTCAAAGTGCTACGGTCCCAGGTGCACATGTAAACACTTCCAGCACAGTGAAGCCTACCTACTTAGACACACCATTGCTCTAACAGCTATGAACAAAAGGCTTGCCATGTTAATTTATAAACCTACATCTAACCTGAACACGGAGTTATGTGGGAGAGGTAGGGTGTGTGTGTGTGTGTGTGTGTGTGTGTGTGTGTGTGAGAGAGAGAGAGAGAGAGAGAGAGAGAGAGAGAGAGAGGGTTTAGGTTGTAGCCGTGTTGGTCTAAGGATATAGGCAGACAAGGTTCCTTGGGTGAATTTGATATCTTTTAGAGAGAGAGAGGAGAGAGTGGTGGTACGCTTACTATATGCCCCTGAATAAACATACTGTAGCCTGGCCCAGAATGCTAGAAGAGGGTATGTTTTCTCTCTCAAAGTCAATACTGTCCAGGAACTTGGATCACAGCTGTCAGCTCTTGAGAAGATGCTAAAACAGAGGATATGCACCCTGAGGATATGATTACAGATCTCAAGACAGAAGCAGGGCCTGGACTCTATTCTGACTCTTAACCTATGCGACAGGGTATCGGATGAGTTGGGCCCCGACAAACAAGCCTGGGAAGTAACTAGATAGACAGGGAACTCAAGCTGGTGGTGTCTGTGACAGTTTTTTTTTTGCTGTTTGGTAGCTTGATCAACAAATCAGAGCGTCAGAGTTCTGAAACTATAATGCAGTTTATTGCAAATAGCAGTAACAGAAAACCTTGTACTAGGGAGAGCTACTACAGAATGGCCCAGCCACTGCATACATACTGAGGGCTCTACCCTGATCACACACCTTCCAAAACAGGCAAAGGTAACAATTTGCAGAGCTCTAACATTTATTTGCACATTTGTAGAAGTGAGGAACAGAGTTTTAGGAGCCTGGGAAGCATTAGTCTGGGTTTTTTTCCTGTTTTCATTTATCAGTCTAAATCTACTTTGCTGTGATTTCAAGCTATTTCAACATGTCTTACTTTCTACCATGAGAGAGAAATTTTCTCTTTTTTTATGGTAGCCTGTCAACTCTTTGAAGACTGGTGTTATGTTCCCTTTATTTCACCTTTTCCATAAGCTGAACATGACTATTTCTTTTACCCTTTCCTCATATGGCTTGACTTGCAAGCCTTTTATCATTTTTTTCACCTACCTCTGGACCCTCTCTAGCTTACCTATGTCTTTTATAAAATGCGGAACCACAAACTGTACACAGTACTCTAGATGAGGCCTAACCAGTTCTGAGTAAAGTGACATTATCACTGCCTGTGTCTTACACTTAGTGCTACTGTGATCCAGCCTAAAACTGCTTTCACCATATTTTGCAGGTGCATCACATTACAGACTCGCATTGACGCTGTGATCTGCTAAAACTCCAAGATCCTTCTCTCTAATGCTAACATCCAGCCAGTTATCTCCCATTTTGTATTTGTGCTTTTGTTATTCTTCCCAAGGGGTAGTGCCTTGCATTTGTGTATTTCAACATGGATCTGCTTATAATGACTAGGGATCGGGGTTTTCTGTTTCTTGCAGAAAACCTTGAATTTTCCCTTTTAAAGGAAAAAAATACGGATGTCCCCTGACCCCAAGGTTGTTGCAGGAAGAGTTCCAGCCTGCAACAAGCTGCTTACAAAAGTGTGTGAAACCCTAAGCCCTGTCCAGAGTGGGAGGGGGTTGAGATGGGGCCTGAGAATTTGAAACCAGCCAGGGCTGGCTCAGACTCCCATTGCTTCCTGCAGCACTCAGTTTGTTGAGTATTTGTTTGGTGGGTTGTGTGCGTTTGGGGCATGTGCTCTGAGAAGCTGGGAGTGCTGCTGACTGAGTGACTGCTGATTGCTGAGTGTTGCTGCCTGGACCTGACAGAAGCCATAACGAGGGGATGGAGCCAGTCCAGGCCCAGCAGGGTATAAAATGAGACTCTTTAGTGAGCCAGTGAACAGGGGCTGCAAACAGGGTAAGTAGTTTGCAGGCCGGTTCCTAGGCCAATTTGTGGCTCCTGCCCCCTTTTTGAGGGGCAAGCCTTTCAGTTTGGCATGAGGAAGCAGGCAAAAAAAGAACCCCTGGGGCCGATGAGCAATAAATAGTCCAGCTTCACTTCTTAGGGAAGGTGTGCTTGGAAGAAAAACAGTAGGAGAGAGGAGGCTGATTCAGAGACCCATGGAAATGGCTGCAGGACCTCACAGTTCCTGGGAAAGAAGGATAGAGAGCAGGACCCTGGACTTCAGAAAAACAGATTTTGACTCACTCAGGAAACTCTTGGGCAGGATCCCCAGGGAAGCTAGTCTGAAGGGGAGAGGAGTCCAGGAGAGCTGCCTGTACTTTAAAGAAATCTTACAGGGAGTGCAGGAACAAATCTTCCCAGTGCACAGGAAGACTAACAAGCATGGCAGAAGACCAGCTTGGCTTATCAGGAAACTCTTCAGTAAACTAAATCACAAAAAAGGAAGATTATAAGAGGTGGAAACTTGAACAAATAACTAGGCAAGAATATAAGAGTATTGCTTGGGCATGCAGAGATGAAGTCAGGAAGGCCAAAACACACTTGGAGTTGCAGCTAGCAAGAGACATGAAGGGTAACAGGAAGGATTTCTGCAAGTATGTTGGTAATGAGGAGGATAAGGGAAAGTGTAGATCCCCTATTGAATAGGGGAGGCAACTTTGTGGCAGAAGATGCAGAAAAGGCTGAAGTGCTCAATGACTTTTTGGCTCAGTCTTCACAGGCAAGGTCAGCTCCCAGACTACTGCCCCAAGCAGCACATTTTGGGGAGGAGGTGAGCAGCCCCTAGTGCTGAAAGAACAGTTTATGGACTACTTAGAAAAACTGGATGTGTACAAGTCCATGGGGCCGGATGGGATGGACCAGAGGGTGCTGAGGGAGTTGGCTGATGTAATTGCAGAACCACTGGCCATCATCTTTGAAAACTCATGGCGATCACGAGAGGTCCCAGATGATTGGAAAAGGGCAAACATGGTGTCCATATTTAAGAAAGAGAAGAAGGAAGATCCAGGGAACTACAGACCAGTCAGCCTCACCTCAGTCCCTTGAAAAATCATGGAACATATCCTCAAGGAATCCATTCCTAAGCACTTGGAGGAGAAAAAGGTGATTAAGAAGAGTCAGTATGTATTCACCAGGGGCAAGTCATGCCTGACCAACCTGATTGCCTTTTATGATGAGATGACTGGCTCTGTGGATGCGGGGAGACTGGTGGATGTGGTGTACCATGATTTTAGCAAGGCTTTTGATATGGTCTCACACAACACTCTCTCAGGCAAGCTAAGGAAGTCCAAATAAATGGACTGTAAGGCGGATAGAAAACTGACTGGAACATTGGGCTCAGAGAGTAGTAATCAATGGCTCATTGTCTAGTTGACAGCTGGTAGGGCTATGCGAAGCTTCAGGTGGTGATTTGATTCAGAGGAGATTTGGTCCAATTCAGTGGCCGAATCTCTGAATCTGAATCGAGTTGGGACCAATTTAAAGGTCCGAATTGATTCAAAGCTCTCCGAACCTTTGGAAAAGATTCAGAGTGCTTTGATGATTCGGGCAGTCCCCGGTGGCTGCAGCAGGGAGCTACAGCCAACTCTGAGCTGGTAACTACTAGGGGCCGGGAAGCGGGGGCTCAGGGAGGAGGAATGGGACCATGGGAGGACCCTGCCAGCCCCCCAACCACTCCCCCACTCCCCCAGCACCCCTGACCCCTGCCTGCTCCTCTAGGCCTCCCACAGCTGCCCCTGCCTGCCTCAGCTCCCAGTACTTAAA
>NW_005842932.1:272613-275792 GCF_000455745.1 Alligator sinensis
GCTGCCCGGCAGCACCCACTGAGTTGGGGCTTTTTTTTAACAAGTGCCAGGAGCTGGGGTGGGCAGGGCATCCATTGCTGGGCTGGGAGAGTGGGCAGGGGATGGGCCTGGCTGATTCGGAGATTTGGAGATTTGGCAGCAGCTGAATCTCTGAATCAGATTCGGCCAAATCTAATTGGGACAGTGATTCGATTCACCGATTCGAATCACTGTCCCCCAAATCGGGCAAATCTGAACCCAAAGCGAATACTAGCCGTTTCGCACAGGCCTAGCAGCTGGTATCCAGTGGAGTGCCCCAGGGTTGGTCCTGGGGCCAGTTTTGTTTAATGTCTTCATCAGTGACCTGGAAGATGGGATAGAGTGCACCCTCAGCAAGTTTGCAGAAGACACCAGCTGGGGGGAATACCAGATTCGCTGGAGGTGTTAAGTGCTGGACTCTTAATTAAGCAAATGAGGCCATAACTCTTCTCAGAACTCAGCCCAGGGAAAGGATTTTTAAGGTGGTGGGTGACTTTAAGCAGGGTGTTTGCTTGCAGTCCAGCGCTACCCCACCGTAAAAACAAAATTGCAGATTCTTCAGTTAAACTGGAAATCACAAGATTGTATTAATGATAACAAACAGCAATACTTACAATAATTACAAGATTATTTACAATGATAAGTAAGAAAACAGTGAGAGAGAGAGAACATACAGACCTCAATCTGAGAGCTGCAAACAATGTTGCAAGTCACACTAGCACATACACAGAGATCCTAGCTCTTACAGGCTCTCAGGCCCTATGCTTACAGTGAGAACTGCACAGATTCCCCACTTTACCAGAAGATTTTTCCTTTTTTCAGGGTAGTCTCTCTCCTTCAATCCAGGTAATGGGTGATACGTTACCACAAGAGTGTTGGCCCACCAGTACCGGTTCTGGTCTATGTTTGTGCTCCCAGAAGGATCACCAGGGAGTCTTGCTCTACCTGGGATACACACACACCTCCAATCACTCCACACACAGACACTAGAAATTCACCAAACACGATTAATCTCATCCAGCCTCAGACTCACCAGACCTAAGCAGTCTGTCTTCAGATGCAAGGCCTCAAATTGACAAATCTCTGTCCTCAGAGAGACACCAAACTCACACACGGCACACACTGTTCCTTACGCCCAACTCTTACACACACAGCAGAGCTCAGGTCCCTTTTTAAGCCTCAAATCACCCCACATTTACAATCCAATCATCTCTCCAGGACACCTGCCACTCAAACCAGTTGCTGAACCTAAACTGAACTTCCTTTGAGGGAGTGCAGATGACACCAAGCTGAGGGGAGGAGTAGATGCACTGGAGGGTAGGGCTAGGATTCACAGTGACTTAGACAAATTGGAGGATTGGGCCAAAAGAAATCTCATGAGGTTCAACAAGGACCAAGTGCAAAGTCCTGCACTTAGGACAGAACAATCTCATGCACCAGTACAAGCTGGGGACTGACTGGCTGGGCAGCAGCTCTGCAGAAAAGGACCTGGGAGTTACACTGGACAACAAGCTGAATATGAGCCAGGAGTGTGCCCTAGTTGCTAAGAAGGCTAATGGCATACTGGGCTGCATTGGTAGGATTGATGACAGTAGGTCAAGGGAAGCAATTATTCCCCTCTTTTCAGCACTGGTGAGACCACAAATGGAGTACTGTGTTCAGTTTTGGGCCCTCCACTACAGAAAGGATGTGGGCAAATTGGAGAGAGTCCAGTGGAGGGCAACAAAAATGGTGAGGGGGCTGGGGCACATGACTTATGAGGACAGGCTGAGGGAACTGGGCTTATTTAGTCTAGAGAATAGGAAGGAGACTGAGGGAGAATTTAATAGCAGCCTTCAACTACCTGAAGGGGGGTTCGAAAGAGGATGGAGCTAGACTGTTCTCAGTGGTGGCAGATGACAGAACAAGGAGCAATGGTCTCAGGTTGCAGCAAGGGAAGTTTAAGTTAGATATTAAGAAGAATTTTCTCATTAGGAGGGTAGTAAAACACTGGAACAGGTTACCCAGAGAGCTGGTGGAATCTCTATCCTTTGAGGTTTTCAAGACCTGGCTAGACAATGCTTTGGCTGGGAAAATCTAATTTGAGATGATCCTACTTTCAGCAGGGCGTTGGACTAGATGACCTCCTGAAGTCCCTTCCAAACCTAATTTTCTATAATTTTCTATGAAATATTTCACTGAAAACCCCTTTCCTGACCATCTGAACCTTCCCCCTGCCATGTATGATAGTGGAAAGTCACAAAGATTATATTGCCAAGCAGATTTTAGACTCTAAGTTTGTCCAAGGCAAGCTCTACTACCTGATCAACTGAGAGGCCTATATGGCCCTGAATAATTATCTTGGGAACTGGTTGACCATATTTTCGCACCTGAACGAGTACAGGACTTCCAACAGAAGTGCCCAAAAAACCCAGGTCCTGGGCTGTCTGGAAGATGGCTCTGTAAAGGGTGTGATTCTCTCAGGGCCTCTGTTCAAGCATGCCTGGCTGGGCCAAGCACCTCACTTACTATACTTGTCCCTGATTCCTGGCTAATGCAATGGCCCCAGTTCTGTGCAGCCAAACTGGATGCTGGAAGAACCACTTACCCCTTATAAACATACTTTGACACAGTTTCAGTCAGCTCTGGCAAGCCTTGTGTTCACAGCTCTCCCTGGTTCTCTGACTTCTGACCCTGATCTTGGGCATCCTGTGAAGCTTGGTGTTGGTTCTGCTCTCTGGTTTCCCTGGCATCTTGACTCAGCTTGGCTTCCTTGACTCTGAACTCAGATTTTCTCTGGAACTTGGTACCGGCTTTCAGACTCCTGGTTCCTGACCTCAGCTTGCATCTCAGACTGTGTTTCTTGGTTCTCTGTTTTTGACTCCTCTGTAACTTGGTCCCATGTTCTCTGCTCCACTGACCCAGGCCCTGACCATCCAATAACCTGCACCCCCATCCTGCTGACCTAATTGTCCTTCAGGGCCTATCCACAGGTCCAGCTGCCTAGTTCCTGGCCAAAATCTCACAGCCAGCATTGTAGAGAAAGATCTTGGAATGTTAGTAAATCACAGACTCAGCATGAATCTACTACCTCGCCTGTCTCCCATGACTTCTTAAATATAAATGCCAACAGCTCTGATATCACACCTGCCAGTTCCTTCAGTACCATGAGATGACATTAT
>NW_005842932.1:275802-293317 GCF_000455745.1 Alligator sinensis
ACTTTAACTCATTTCAGTGGAGAGATGTGATTCTCTGGCCCCAGAGAAGCCTGTCCACCAAAACAAGGGTAAAGAGCCTCTGTGCTTCAGGGGATAGAAAGACCAGAAAGGAAGATTCTGAAATCTGCAGCTCCAGGGGCCTTGGCTCAACTTTCAGAGGACACATACCCAGACAAGCAGTTACATAGTGCAGCCAGGTCTTTTTTAATAACCTTTTTGGATGGGAAATTGTATTACTGTATTAGGATGTATGAAAAAGATCAGATTCACCAGGAACAAACTCCTTTCTATGTATGCAAAAAGCTTTCCACCAGGGTTCCTGATGCCTGCCAAACCTGTGGTTAAAAGCTTGTTCATGGTGCCTCTTACTTAAATATTCTTTGGCTGTCACTCTCTTCAAACATGCTTTCCCAGTCTAAGGATTCCAAGAACAGTGTTCATCCTTGCATGGTCCATGCTGGCTGTACCCCAGGGAACTCCTTAGGGTATGGATACCCTAAAACTTTCTCCTGCTTGCACAGCTCTGAAAGGATTATAGGATCATAGCAAAGTAGGGCTGGAAGGGAAGGCAGGAGGTTATCTAGCCCAGCTCCCTGCTCAAGACAGGATTATCACTGACTAAACCATGCCAGCCAAGTGTCTTTCTAACTTGATCTTGAAAATCTCCAAAGACAAAGAGTCAACAATTTCTCTAGGTAGTCCGTTCCAATACTTGGCTAGCCTCATAGTCAGGAAGTCCTTCTACACTCCAATCTAAATTTCCTCTGCTGCAGTTTGAGTCCATTTCTTAGTTCTGGCCCTTAACAGCCACAGAGTAGTCTATCTCCACCCTCTTTATAAATCACCCTTCAGGCATTTGAAGACTGCTATAAAATCGTTCCTCAGATTTCTCTTCTCTAGATTAAATACTCCTAACTCCTTGCAGATTTTCTTCATAAGTCTGGTTTCCCAGGCATCTAATCATATTTGCCACTCTCCTTTGGACCCTTTCCAATCTGTCCACATCTTTCTTGAAGTGTGGAGCGCAAAACTGGTGAGGTCAGGTGATGCCTCACTAGTACTGAATAGAGCAGAAGAATCACTGCCTTTCATTTGCAAGAGACACTCTTTTTAATACAACCCAATATGGTATTGGCCTTTTATTTTGCACACTGTTGGTTCACATTTAGTTCATATTCCACTGTAACAGCCCAGGTCTGTCTTGGCAATACTGCGGCCTAGATAGTCACTCCCTAGTTAGTATTTGTGCATGTAATTATTCTCTCAAGTGCAGGACTTTACACTTGTCCTTACTGGGTTTCATCCAATTGACTGAGGACCATTTTGCCAGTTTATCTAGGTCAGTCTGGATTCCAGTCCCATGGGCAGATCTAGGATTTTGAAAAGTGGGGTACAAATGGTGTGGTGCATCATCCCATGTAACATAGTACCTATTTTTCTCCAGGGAAAAAGGAACTAGAAGCTTTACTAACATGCTATGGGCCTAGGAAAAAAAATAGTTTAACATAGAAGCAAAAACAAATTTAACTTCATTGGAATGAGTTAAAAACAGTCTGCAGAGCTGTGAAATATGACTTATATTACCAGAAGAAACTAACAGACAGCATAATTACAGAAGAAAGGCTAGCTTGATTAGTGGAACATCAAGACCATTAAAAAGGAGAGGGGGTCATTAACACCTGTGGAATGAAGAGTTTAGGAGGAATCAGGTATATTTTAATGAGCCATTAATTCAAGTAATGCTCTCACTGCTGCCTGAACAGAAACACTGCTGCTACTGCCAGGCAGTTGATTTAAAACTTTGGGTGGGGCAGGCATCAAAACAGGGTGCACTTGCACCAGTGTACTCCCCCCGCCCCCATCCACCCCACCTAGCCCTACCCTCCAAAGCATCTGTAACTCCACCAAACTTGATGGAGACTGCATTATTCAAGGGTTTAGTAGAAGAGCCATAGTCAACTTTCAGAAACAGATTTAACTTTATTAATACCATAAATTAAAGGAGAGGGATAATTGGGAGACAACTATAGTATACCTGCTTGGAAGCCCTACTTCTAACCCCCTGCTTACAACCAGTTCTATATTACAAACATGGTTACACTAGCACATGCCTCATAAAGGGCCAGTATTCTTACAGGGACCAGGGCTTTATTCCTAAACTCAATGCTGTCACTACTGTTGTCTCCCTTTTAGGGAACAGCCTCTATCTCCAGGATATAGCTACCTCCTGGGTTGCCATTCATTTCACCTCCACCCACAAGACTGAGGGAGCAGGTTGCTCAAGGAAGGTCCTTTGCACTTGGTGCTGATCCTGGCTCTTGTCCAAGGCTTGGAATAGAGAATCTTGTAGGGTTGTGGCTGCCCCTTTTAGGACATTCCCTGGAATAGACACAAGTAGCAGCCTTATGGCAACTTAGGCTCACAATGTCTTGTGCTCTGGTTGTGAATGTGTATCCAGCACAGCCTCATTCCTTGGCAGAGCCGTCCGTGCGTGTGTGTAGTTGGGTGCCCATCTGCATTCCATCAAACAGATGCCAGAACTTCCTGGACACCACTTCTCCACTGCTGGAGACAACTGGAGAATCTCCAACTGTTGTTTCCCACTGATTTGGGAATATTGCCAGGATTGAGAGGACATACTAGTGTGGTTGGCAGCAGCAGCAGCTTCTCATCTCTAACACAATGCCTAGGGGTTTTCTTTTAAACATCAAAGCAGTTCCCTGCATGCACCTCTTTCTCATGAAGGGCAGATGCCTTGTGTCATGCCTCAAGATCTTTGGAGAGAATCCAGCCCTATCAAGTCAGACGAGATGGGCACAGAGTTAGGCCCTTGAAATGTCAGTGTGGCTTGGGATGGAGCCAGAACTCCCTCTGTATTCCTCATTCAGATTTGCTCCAGGTGGGTACAGCAGGACTGCCCCTGAAAATGGCCGTGGTGCCCTTTGGCAGCCTAAATAATCCTGCCCTACTTGGGCTTTTCAAGATACCCCCCTCTCCCCTCCCCTCCCCTCCCCTCCCCTAGCTGCTTTGCATGCCACATCTTGATGTCATCTTTACATTATGTTGAGAGGCTGTCCCTAAGGTCTGAGAGTGAGCCTAATGATTTCACACCCTGCCTAGTGCAACTCACTCAGCCTGACCCCCCCGCCAATTCCTACTTGTGCTAACACCACCCAGGTCCACTAATTAGAAAACAGTCTGTGCCTCAGTGGTACTAATTGTGACCTACTGGCCCTGCTCAGGCCCTGTTGGCCCTGCTGGCCCTAATCATGGCTTCCAGCTTTTCACCAGAGCCACACCCATGCCTGCTAAGTTTTATTCTTTACAGTTGGCCTCAGCTACCCCATATCTGGTCCCCTGGCCCTGGATGAACTTCAGCCCACCCAGGACCCTGAACCTTGCAGGGCTGCTTCCACCTGAAACTCCCTGGGGTAGTGGCACTGTCTGCTTCAGACTATTCAATTTTGCCTATTCACTGGGCCCCTAGTTCTCCCTTCAGCCTGCCTAGTGCAACTCACTCAGCCTCCATTTCTCATGGAGAAGCAGAGAAAAACACGGATTATTCATTTTAACAGAGAAAAAAGTGGATTTTCCCAGCAGTGGGCAGCACACCTTCCCACCATGGTCTCCACTTAGGCTGTGCCACACATCGGGGGAGGGGGAGCTGGGCTCTGTGCTTCACTCCACTGCAGCAGCCGCTGCCTCCCACAGGCAGCAGCCAGGGCTTGGGAACTGCTGGGAGGGCAGAGATCATGCTTGGGTCCCTGGCCCTGCTGCCTTGGCAGCTTGGGGCCTCCTCTAGCAAGGCTGGGGGGTGGAGGCTGTGGGTGGGGAGTGAGGGCCACCGCCAGGACTGTGGGCGCTGTGGCTTGGGAATGAGGGGTCTGGACCTGCATTCTGCAAAGGGGGAAGTGGGATCTCTGATTTTCAACATTAAAAAAATCCCCAAATCAAATACCAATAGGTATAGGTATTTAGAACGTATTTAGAATTTAGTGATTGAGGCAGTGGTAGGCTTCCAAATTGCTTTAAAATGGTAAATATACCTATAGAGAGAGTTGTGTTTCATTTTAATCATGGATTTGGGGGTTTGTTAATCAGAGAATTTGCTTTGTGTTTTTATCAGAAAAAATGTGATTTTTAAACAGAGAAAACCAGGTTCCCTGCTGAATACTAAGAATGGCAGCAGGCAAGGTAGCTAGCTGGGAACACTGCCAACCCAAGAGCACCTCAGAACAACGGACAGGCAGACTACACATAGATCACCCTGGCAGAAGGATGAAGCCCTATCTCTTAGTAGAGGGGTGCTATCTAGCTGTGAGAGTTGAATAGTGGAGGTTGGGGCTTTGAGGTTTTATTCCTGAATTTGTGTGATTTGGGGCCTCGCTCTGCAGGAGTCAGAGTCTTAGCTGGCATTCACTGAAGCTGCAGAGAAAGTGACTGTGGCTTAGTTATCCTGAAGCCAGCTGTCTATGCTAGCCGTAGTTCTATTGAATTTGCAGTCAGGCTGAAGGTTGCTTTATCCTACACCAACTAGCTATGATACCCAGGACCCAGTACATCAGTTGAAAATAGCCATCGTGTAGTAATGTGCTGTCCAAATCTCCTTTCACCCTTGATTTTCCCCCCTGTCCCGGGGTCTGCCAGCCCAGGCCATACCAACTGAAGACTCCATCATAAACAATCTAAAACCAAAAGAGAGAATCTGGCTTATTATGTGTGTTGCTCTTTTCACATCTCCTTAAAGCCCCTCTTCCCCTCACCCTCAAGGTGTTCTGGAAAGGATTTGATTGTCTGAGAAGAGCTTCTATTGATCATTGGATGAAATACTCTATAAAAATGTAAATGGCCTTTATTCTCCACATGCAAAAAAGATAGCACTTGATAGATATTAAATCATGGGCATGCATCCAAGTGGCAGAATCTGCTTGTAGTTATATATTATATATTAGGTACTGCATCCCTTTATCAAGCATTGCGCAAACTAGGTTGTAAGTACTAACTCAGTCTAATCAGCCATAGCACAAGCCATTATCCTGCTGTGACATTTAACACACTGTCTGCTTAAACTGGCTCTTTCAAAGAATGTTGGGAATCCAGCAGGGCCATTAAAAGATAACGTTTCTTACCTGGGTAATTTGTGTCCTGGTAGAACAAGGCAAGAAAGGCCAAATCAACCTGAAAAGAGCAACCGGGTCAGCAAAAGCAGCTCAGCAGAAGGATCTCTCTGGCACGTGGTTACAGAAGCATCCTGACTGATATCCCATGAGAAGCCTATTTGGGGAAACTGTTCTCAAGTGCTCCAGAGCACACTACTGTGCAGCCCACTGCTGCAAGTGAAACCATGAAGATAGATTATGACTTGATAATGACTTGATCCCAAGATCACCCAGAGAGTCTCTGGCACACCTGGAAGGCAAGTTCCAAACTCATCTCCCTCAGTGGGTTCTAGGCAGGCAATCACAATTTTGTGACCACCAAAATCAGTGGAAGACTTTCCACTGAATTAACAGGGCAGAGGAGCAAGAACTCCTCAGAACTAGAGGGTTCATGAAGGTAATACTTACACCCCAAGCAGGTAAAGCAGAAAGGCTTTTTTCTGAGGTCCTTCAGAGTTCTAGTAAATTCTGCTCTGCAAACAGAGACTCTGGGTTAAGGAACTTGATTTCAGACTGGGACTCTGGTTGCCTGAACTCTGCACTCTTCTTGTCACTTTATTGGTAGCCATGGGTAAATCACTTCCCTCCCATACCTGTCTCACGATTTAGATTGCAAAGCTATTCAGGGCAGGAATTGTCTCTGGCCATGTTTATGTACTGTGCTCTGATCACAGTTGGGTCTTCGAGGCACAAGTACACTACTAATAGCAATAATGCATTAGTGCTTAAATAACACAAGGTATGAATGTAGCTGAAACCAGTAGATCTTTGAATTCCAGACAGAGGTTCCCAAATACTTATTTAACTCAGCCTTCATTTACATCTGGTATTCTTGATCCCAATCTTCAAGAAATGCAAGAAAGAAGATCGAGGGAATTACAGACCTATCAGTGTGACGTCCATCCCTGGAAAGATCTTGGAGAAAATTATCAAGGGATCTATCTGCAACAGGCTAATGGAAGGCAACCTACTGAATGCCAGCCAACATGGTTTTATTACTGGAAGGTCTTGCCTGACCAACCTCATCTCTTTCTATGACCAGGTGATGCATTGCCTGGAAAAGGGAGATGAGGTTGATGTCATTTATCTGGACTTAAAGAAGGCCTTTGACTTGGTCTCCCATGATGGCCTCACAACCAAGCTGGGGAACTGTGGCCTCGACCATCTCATGGTCCAATGGCTGGGGAACTGGCCCCAAGGTCAGACCCAAAGGGTACTAATTGATGGGAACAAATCAATGTGGCACAAGGTTACCAGTGGAGTCCCCCAGGGCTCTGTATTCAGGCCAGTACTCTTCCATATCTTCATTAATGATCTGGATTAGGGCATCAGATGTGGACTGGCAAAGATTGTGGACGACACTAAACTATGGGGGAAGGCGGTCAGGCTGGAGGACAGGTTAGGGATATAGGCCGACCTGGACATGCTTGGAAAGTGGGCGAACCAAAACCTGATGGTATTCAATGTAAAGAAATGTAGAGTACTCCACCTTGGGAGAAAAAAACAGCATCATACTTATAGGCTTGGCAGTGCTACGCTTGCTAGCACCATGACCAAAAGGGACTTGGGAGTTTTGACTGACCACAAGATGAACGTGAGCCCCCAATGTGATGCTGTAGCTGGCAGAGCAAACCAAACTCTGGCATACATCCACCGATGCATCTCAAGCAAAACCAGGGATGTCATCCTCCCTCTCTACTTGGCCTTGGTGAGGCCGCAACTGGAGTACTGCATCCAGTTTTGGGCCTCCCACTTCAGGAGGGCTATGGATAAGCTCAAGACAGCCCAGAGGAGAGCCACCCGTATGATCAAAGGCCAAGAGAGCAAGCCTTACGAAGAGAGGCTGAGGGTAATGGGACTCATCAGCCTTGTGAAGAGAAGGCTCAGGGTACTTGGTGGCTGCCTATAAGTATATAAAGGGGGGTGCATCAGGATCTGGAAGAACAGTTGTTTACCAGGGCTCCCCAAGGGATAACTAGGTCTAACAGCCACAAACTTCTAGAATGCCAATTCAGACTCGATATAAGGAAAAACTTCTTTACAGTCTGAGTGTTCAAGATCTGGAACAGACTCCCTCCAGAGGTGGTGCAAGCACCTACTCTGGACTCATTCAAGAGGCGGTTGGATGTTTTTCTTGCTGGGATCATTTGATCCCTGCAGACTTCCTGCCTCTGGCAGGGGGGCTGGACTCTATGATCTCACGAGTTCTTTTCCAGCCCCTAATGCCTATGAAATCTGTTAAATCTATTCTAAAGCCCTTTCATAGTAGGGAAATAACTCATCAAAATCACCTTCACTGCTGCTGACATGCAGGAGGTGCTATCTGAAATGAAGCCAGTGAAGATAACCTGGCAGGCTATCCATGTTCAAGGTGCTATCTGAAATGAAGATAGTGTAGATAACCTGGCAGCCTATCCATGTTCCAAACCACTTACATGTATTTCAATAAGTCCCTCAATATCCTGTGATGTTGCTTATAGCAAATGTTTGCTTAGTTCCCTTTCAATTGTTTTCCCATAATTTGCCACTCTTTAAGATGCCTGATGAATAAAGAAGTTGGTGCTGTCTCTTAGCACAGAGCCATGACACTTATATCACAACAGTGGCACTTAGGTCACTACAATTACAGTCCTGACAACTAGCTGATTTCAACCGGCATTTTTGTAAAGATTTTCCTCCAGTAACTGAAACAGACTTTTAGATGTAGTATAAAATCTCTGACATAGTCTAATTTTTGTCTAAGGTTATATTTCAGTAAAATAACATGCTCATTTGCTGCTAAACTCCTTTTAATTGCTTTTTATTTACTTTATTTTAAAATGAAGCATTCACGATATTTGAATGAACAAACATACCTTTTAGACATGCATATGCAAGAACAATGCACCTCTGTTCTGAGGCTAAAAATGATGCCCATTGACTGGCAGACCCGAGTCAGTAATTTTTAAAATGTTTGGGGATTTGGGGGGTCCAACTTGAGATGCCTTAAAGGGACCTCTTTTTGAAGAAGGTAGAGGTTGGTGATTAACAGAATATAGCTTTCCAAGAGCAGATGCTTATCACCCTCTGAAAATCAGGTCAGATTTGGCATAACAAAGCACTAATTTCCTTGGAATATTGACCTCTAGCTTTAAAAAATAGTTCATTGACCATAATTAATAGCAGCAAAAGCATTCTTTACCCAAGGAGTTGCCAACCTTTTCAGGTTCAAGGCACCCCTCATTAGGCTCAAGGAACCTCTTGATAGACTCCAGGCATCTCTCAGAAAATGCCATCTTTTAATTTTTACTCAATTGTTGACTATGGAAAAATACAGTAATAGAGCAATTCATCTGTTGCAAAGAACTCAGAAAGACCACAACAAATCAGAATGTTTTTAACACTATGGATTCCTATTTTAAATTTCTGGGTTTATCTTGTGAATCATATGTAGTTGTTTTGTACATCTAACTGTGCTAATTTTTCACAACACCCAGTGATACCTTTAAAAAAATGGTACGGCAACCGTGTGTGCTGTGGAACCCTCATTGAGAATTACTACTCTAAGCTGCAGCACTGGACAAACAGAAGAGATGCAAAGACACCCAAGCCAATGCAATTTGATCAGCAAAAAAGGTTGCTACTGAGAGCAGGAGACCAGATTCGATGACCAAGGCAGTCCTGACAGTCCCTTTGTGCCAATGTTTCAAATAGATTAATTTAGAATCAAGGACCCCCAAGCAATCCAAGCAGCATCTAATCAAGCATATTAAGAAAATATTTCATTGAGTGGGTTACTCAGCTCTTGATGGGAAAATAGATTCTGACTGTGATCCAGCTGAAGAAGGAGTGCTGTTATTGAAAACTTGGGTGAAATTCCCTTCTGAGCTAAGGCCACAGACAGGACCACTGAACCACTTGTGACCCACCTAGAGCTTAGTTTGGTAATTAAATTGAGAGGTAAGTGGTGCAAGATCCTGTGCTGACTCCCTGCATGGGGTGGAATTTCATCATCAGTAAATGAAATTGTATAGAAAATCCTGCTACACTTCTGGCACTAAAATGCCATTAGGATGGAATGAAAAGGGCATTAAGCTCTTCAAAGTAAAGGTCACACTTTCTCTATTGCCAATAAATCCAGGTGGGGGTGGAGGATCCAACCCATGTGCTGTAAAAATCCCAGTTGAAAATCCACATCATGCTGATATAGTTAACCTAATAAAGGGCATTTCTTGAGATGTGGCTGAGATAAAAGCCAATCTGGCTTCATTGAGACTCCAACATAAAGCAGTGAAGGCAGAGGGGGAAATTTTAGTCAATGAAATAGCACTTACAGAAATAACACTGACCAGAGCTAAACAAAAAACAAACCTAACTTCCAGAAAGAATGCTGGCAGCAGCCCCTAGGAAAAACATTTTAAGTGGGATGCTAACCAAAGCTAGTAAAAATGCCAATTTATTTTTCATAGAATATTTCTAAGTGTATTTTATAAAATTTCTCTGGAAAGGTTTTGTGTTATTCAAACTCAAAACTAAAAAAGAGTTATTTTATCTTTCAAACCCCATTTCGACTAAATAAATGTTAGTTTTAAAAAAAACATTTTTGGAAATAATTTTTTGTTTTTGAGAAATTAGGCATTGCTGCAGCTCCCAAAGAGAAAGCCAAAAAAATAACTGAACATTTTTCATTTTAATTAAACCCCAAATATTATAACCATTTTTTTGTTGTTTTAATTTTTCAATTTCCATTTTTATTTTGCACACAAAGTATTTTTGACTGTAAAATACATTTTGACAAAAGAAGTCTAAGGTTCCTTTGACAGAGATTTTAAAGGCTGGTGGCTAGAAGCTGAATTCAGAAGTTGATATCTTTCTTATAATAAATAATTGTTAAAATGTGGGATCAGGATCTGTCTAGCCATTGCAGGCTGAGAAGTCCACTTACATTTCTTTGTTATAACATCAATGGCATATTTATAGCATTGGAGAATCTGTTGAAAAATACTGAATGATTTCTTGACAAAAAAAATTCCCATTTTTAAAGCTTCCAGTCTTTTAGTAGACAGAAAGGCTCTGTAATGTCCTCAAGTAATAAGCAGATGCAAACAAAATGTTTATAGCCAGTTATTTGGGGAAGGGAAGTTTGCTGATATTCAATTTTGTTAAGTATGCTTGAAGTTGAAAACATAACATGAAACTTTTATACCAAAATTTGGTGTAGATTCACTTCTATTTTTACCTCTTTTTCTGTAGCTACAAATATGAGAGAACTGGGAGCCAGCATTGTGGAAAACTGTGGAAGCAGACTTCAGAAGGCTGGATTTCAGATATATATGTACTGGCACTCAGGTTATGTGTGAGTGCTTCTGCTCACAGTATTTTGATACAGCACCCAGGAGACCTCAAACAGAAACTTCAGGTCATGTAAATGAAGGTAGCTCCACTGAACTCAACAAAGTGATACAGATTTATAGCTGCTATCTTGGTGGGTCTTCCACCCACCCACACACCAAGTTGTAGGCTTAAGTCAAGGAAACCTTTCTTGTTACAGGGGTTTACTTGGTACTTTTTACCATCTTGTACCATCTATACTTTTTCCAGAGCCTGACGAAGGGACTTTGATCTTGAAAGCTTGCAGAAAAGGAAAGTTTTCTTGTGATTTCCTAATTGGTCTAATAAAAGATATTATTTTGGAATCCAAATTCTAGTATTTTGTATGTCTTCTTGTTACATGCACTCCAAATTTCATTGAACAGTCTGGATGCTGAGAGCTGCTGGCATGAAATCTGGTCTGCAGCAACAGTGTGCAACAAAGTTCATCACGGGGGCACAGAAGGGAATTGGTGAGTTTTTATTCACCAAGGCACCCCCGGGGGTTACAAGAAATAATGGCCACAAGCTAGCAGAGAGCAGATTTAGATTGGACATTAGGAAGAACTTCTTCACAGTTCAAGTGGCCAAGGTCTGGAACGGGCTCCCAAGGGAGGTGGTGCTCTCCCCTACCCTGGGGGTCTTCAAGAGGAGGTTAGATAAGCATCTAGCTGGGGTCATCTAGCCCCAGCCCTCTTTCCTGCCTATGCAGGGGGTCGGACTCGATGATCTATTGAGGTCCCTTCCGACCCTAACACCTATGAATCTATGAATCTATGAAAAATTGGTTTATAAATCCAGCCATTGAGCTTGCAAGTTTCCACCTGCAACAGAAATATTGGACCACTCTGAACCACAGTCATACGGGACATGGAAGGTGTGCCTATTTATTGAGCAAATGGGATATCAAGGATTCTCTGAATTGTGTATGCGGTGAGGTACAGTCAATAAACCACATTGCAAACTCCTGCCCTGAACTGGGATATCATAGAGGGACTGAAGCAATCCACTTAGCCAGCCTGGATGTCATGAACTAGCTATCAAACCTCAACATACAACTTTAATTAACCTGCACCGTCTTTGCTGTTGCATGCCCTAGTCATATGAAAGAAGAAAAAAAATAGCTGATATGCTGAATCTGATACCATGTTAGTATTCCATAATCAAAATGCGGGGAAAGTAAAAATCTCCAAAATGGCACCACAGCATTTATCAATAACACTGTGGCCAGGGCAGCAGTTAAATTTATTTTCTAAAATAATAGAATCATAGAAAATTTGGTTTGTAAGGGACCTCAGGAGGTCATCTTGTACAACCCCCTGATCAAAGCAGGACCATCTCCAACTAAATCATGCCAGCCATGTAGAGCTGTAGTAGGACTATCTCAAATTGTTCTCCAAATCACCCTAGAAACAGCAAATAATTGGTAAATGGTGTAGCACCTCTAGTAGAAGTTAAAAGTTCTTTGGAGAATGCCTGCCTTGTTTTTACATGAGTAGTTTAGCTGTGATGCCTCTGCTGGATAATTCACTTATATTCCCATCCTAGTGATGGTTGGATTTGTCTGTGAAGTGTGTCATCTGGGACCTTTTTAGCTGACAGTTACAATTCCTGGAAACAAGACTGGGCAGAACAACAAAAGTGGGCACATTTCATCCTGTGAAGCATCTATTCCATAGCCTTCTAGACAGGAGAAAGCCTGGTAAAACATGCAACCAGATTTCTGATTTCACTTATATGGGGACACAGGGATTACCTCCACAACTGTGCATCAGACAAGTTATATCCAGTCTCATGTCACTTTCAGTTGCTTCAGTAGATGATACAAGAAAGCCAGTATATACTGGGTAACTATGCTGATTTCAATGGAGTCACTCAGGATTTACACTGGTGGAACGAACCAATGATTTTCAGTCACAGAATCATAGAAAAATACAGCCAGGAGTCCATCTAGTCCAGCCCTCTGCTAAAGGTAGAATCATCCTTCATTAAACCACCCTGTACAAGTATTTGTCTTGTAGGGGATCCCAAAGAAGAGAGACTTAAGAGTGGAGCAGTCTTTTCCAAGTTATTACCAAATTGTATACAAAGCTGTGATTGAGTTATTGCTTGATGACACTACACTTTTATGTGGCTCTCTGTTTAGGCAGATTGCTTGCATTGCTTAATTATAAGGTACATTGCTGCTTGAGCTGATTTACTGTTTTGATTATAACAGCATTGCATCATGTGATCTGACTGGTTCTCGAAAGCCACCGCACTCAGGAAAATCACTGCCATGAATCTTGTCTATCAGACTACTGTGGTGAATGGCTTGTGTTTGCTTAAAAAAACCCTGTTATATTTTTCATATAAATGATTTATAAATTGGTACATTGATATTGTGTTTGAGCCATCTGTGTATATTTATTTTTTATAGTTGCAAAGCCCATTCATGAGAAGGGTAAATCTGTCTTGGCTGTCAATTAAAATTGCCCAAATTTGACATAATTGTCCATACATAATAAATGGAAGTCCAATAATGTAATGAAGGGGATAGCATGTTACTCTATACCCACAATGGAAATTAAAGCTGATATTTTCATTAATTTTTTTTAGGTATGCAAGAAGAGAAGGTCAACATTTTTCAACAAAACATTTTTCAACTAATTTTAAGATCTTTCAGCTAACATGTTCAGTTTTACATTTTTAAATGAGAAAAAAAACCCCAAACTTCTAATGAAAAAACTTTTTTCCCCAAGAAAAAAATTAAAAGTTGCAAATAAAAATCTTGTCTGAAGGGTGACAATAATTTGGTTTTTTTAAGGAAAAAAATTGAAAAGCAACATCTTCCCAAAAAATTCCCACAAAAACAATTGACATTTTGACTAGTTTTAATCCCCAACTTGACTGAGTTTGAAAAGCATCTGAATGTCAAGAGCTAGTAAGGGCCCACACTTTAAAAACTGGCTCTCATCAAGGTATTCCAAGCTGAGAACCCAAGATGCTTTTGAAAACCTTGGCCTAAATGCCTATTAGTTTGTTTTTATTAAACTGACAGGGGAATTGGTCAGAATTCCTGGAGCACAATACTGGATGAACACGTTAGAAAGAAACTGGCTTGAGACATACTGAAATTAAGTTAGGACAAAGGATAACAATTATACAATATATAATGCCAGATCATTAGTGGATTTCTGCTTTGCAATGGGATGAGCAAATCCTTGCTCTTATGTCATGGGCTTCTGAAGGGTTTATTGCTTAGAATGAAGTATTTTAAAAAGAAAAAGAGAAGTTATACAACTCCCTGGGTGTGTCTACACGACATTGACTGTGCAGTAGCTTATTACTATTCTGCAGTAGTGTCGTGTGGCAGGAAGCATGACGCAATGCTATTGAGCACTAGTAACGAGCTATGGCACAGTCAGCGTTACCTAAAAGCTAGGGCTGTGCAAAGCTTCAGTTCGCAATTCGATTTGGCCCAATTCGGAGGCCGAATCTCCAAATCCGAATCGAATCACTAGAAGCTTTAAACTTTCTGAATCTATTCGGAGCCTCTGAATCGATTCGGAAAAGATTTGGAAAAGATTTGGAGATCTGAAGGGCAGTATTTGTGGGGAAACAGAAACTTAGAAAAGGGAGGGGGATCGGTGGGGAAGGACCGACATCTCTAGCTGGCCAGTGACTGTGACTTTTCTCTGACTGCCCTTCCAATCATAGCATCTGCGGGGAGGGACACAGAAACAGCATAAAAGCCTCTCTCTGCAGGCTTGCTATGCCTTTTGTGTGCTGGTTCTGAGTGAGCAAGTGTCAGAAAGGTACTGGACTGCTTGGCTTGCTTCCTAGTCAGTCAGTCGCCTGTTCTTTTTTGTTCTTAGAAAGGATTGGATAGGATATAGCTTACCTTAGCTTATCTTAGCTTATCTTAGAATCTCTCTAATTATTACTTATCCAATTAATTTCTTTCAATTTATATTTGTTCTCTCTCTCTCTCTTTTTTTTTTTTTTGCAATACTTTTAAAAAAGAAATCTCAGTGTTTTCCCTGGCAGTGTGATCCATCACTGTGCAGGGAAGTACACGTTCCACGCGCACAATCACACACACATAGAAGAAGTCAGAAATTCATAGAAGAAGAGATTCAGAATCAGGTTATATATAGTTATTAGTTCTTAATATTATTATAGTTAGTTCACATACAGACTAAAGACAACACAGAAGTCAGATAGAGATTCAGATTGAGACTAACACAGAACTCAGGGTCTTAGAAGAAGGAGATATATTATTTTAGGTACATATTACAACGCAGAAGAAGAACAAGAAGTATAGTAGTAGTCACACATTCACATTAATAGCACATCACAGAAGAAGACACCATATATAGTTATTAATAATCAAAGCAGAGTCCAGTGCACATACACAACACAGAGGGAATAAAACACACAAACAGAGTCACACGTCACATTCATAATTCATAGTAAATAAATACATCACAGTGGAGAAGAAGACAGAGAGACAGACAGCACACATTTTTTACATAGTTCTTAATAGTTTCATAGTTTCATAGTTAGTAGGGTCAGAAGGGACCTGAGCAGATCATTGAGTCTGACCCTTGCCACAGGCAGAAAAGAATGCTGGGGTAAGATGACCCCGGCTAGGTGTCCATCTAGCCTCCTCTTAAAGATCCCCAGGGTAGGAGCGAGGACCACTTCCCTTGGAAGTTGGTTCCAGATCTTAGCCTCCCTGACTGTGAAGTAGCACCTCCTGATATCCAGCCTGAATCTGCTGTCTGTCAGCTTATGGCCATTGTTCCTTGTTACTCCTGGTAGTGCTCAGGGGAACAGGAACTCTCCCATTGCCTGCTGGTCTCCCTTGGCCAGTTTATAGACAGCCACCAGATCCCCTCTCAGCCTCCTCTTGTGGAGGCTGAACAGGTTCAGATCCTGTAGCCTATCCTCGTAGGGCCTGCCCTGCTGCCCCCTGATCATACGAGTGGCTCTCCTCGGACCCTCTCGATGTTGTCAACATCCCTCCTGAAGTGCGGCGCCCAGAACTAGACACAGTACTCCAACTGGGGCCTGACCAAGGTCGCATAGAGGGGGAGGATCACATCCTTGGACCTGCTCATGATGCATCTGTGGATGCATGACAAGGTGTGGTTAGCCTTTCTGATTTTATCCCCACATTGGTGGCCCCTGTTCATCTTTGAGTCAATAATGATATCCAGATCCTTTTCTGCCTCTGCACTGACAAGAAGGGAGTTCCCCAGCCTGTAGGTGTGCTGCTGGTTCTTCCTCCCCAGGTGCAGTATCTTTTACTTGTCAGTGTTGAAACCCATCCTATTCTCATCCGCCCACCTCTGTAACCTGTCCAGATCTGATTGCAGCTTGTCCCTCCCCTCTAGCGTGCCCACCTCCCCAACATCTTAGTGTCATCTGCGAATTTGAACAAGGTGCTATTCACCCCCCTGTCCAAGTTGCTGATGAAGATGTTGAACAGCGCAGACCTGAGGACTGAGCCCTGCGGAACCCGGCTTCTTACTGAATACTGAATAATACTTCTTACTGAATCAAAGAATCAAAGAAGAATCCAGTGCACGCACACAACATAGAGGGAATAAAACGCACAACACAGAAGGAGTAATACACACATATACACACCTTTTGCAGCACAGGACAGATTAATATGAAGCATGCTGGAAAGGCAGGTGTCAGGTGTTCTGGCAGGGGAGGGAGAGGGGATAGGGGGAGAGCTAGAGCTGCAAGTCCCCCCACCCCAACATAGACACACCTTCTTCCCAAGCAGCCAGGAGGCTTCTTCTGCCAGTGTAAGCAAGGAGGTGGGAGTAGTACCTGTACCTGACATCCCTGCACCTGTACCATTTCCCCTAACTCCAGAAATAGGCACCAGCAGCAGAATCACTGTCTCCTCCCAGCATGAGCCTCCCACTGCCAGAGGAGGAGCTGAAGCTGGAACCAGGGGACCTGAGTGCCCTGGCTCAAGCAGTTCTGGGGACCAAGGGGGAATCAGAGTTTGTGCTCTACACCCCTCAAAGTTCCCCTAGACCCAGGTCTCCTTCTCCAGAAAACAGCACCTCAGAGGAGGTTGAAGTTGTGGAGGCTCAGGCAAGTGGCTCAGCTGAGGCAGCTCCTCCTGTTGTTGAGCCTCAGCCTGCTGAGGAGGGGGATAAGGCAGCATCCCCACCCTGAACCCAGAAGTGAGTGAGTAGCGTAGTATGGGAGCATTTTGAGCTGGCAGGTGATCCCAGGTTTGCTATCTGCCAGCACTGCCAAAAGCAGATCAGCCAGGGCAAGGAGGTGAAACACTTCACCACCACGGTGGTGCTGCTGCATCTCAGGAAGCAGTACCCCCTTGCCCTTCTTCCTGCTCAGCCTGGCACCAGTGTCAGCATGCCCAAAGGGAAGTTCCCCACTCACTCCAAAGCCCTCACCCCCCAAATCAGAGGCAGGCCACCCTGGAGCAGTGGGGGATAGCTGCAGACAGAGTGGGGCACATTCCCAAGGTGAACGAGATCACCCAGAGCATTGGGGAGATGCTTGCTGTGGGTGGCCAGCCCTTCTCCTTAGTTGAGCAGCCAGGGTTCAGGCGGCTCCTGGTGCTTGTGGCCCCATCTTACCAAGTACCCACATGCACCACCTTTAGCAGGACGGTGGTGCCCTCCCTGTATGAGGCATGCAGGGAGTACTTGAGGGAGGAGCTGCATAAGGCAAGGCCGCAGATAGCTTTGCACTTCACCTTGGACATCTGGAGCAGCTGGGGTGGTGATCATGACTACCTCTCTGTTACGTCTCAGCTCTGTATTCTTGGGCAATCGGGGCACAGGATACAGTCTGTCTGACTCACAAAGGACTCACCCCCCCCGTCCTCTACCTAAACGAAACTGATTAAGATGCAGTGAGAGATGCACCTAAGACCCTCACCAGATAAGGGTGACAAGAGTGAATCAACTGCCCTAGGTCTCATTTACATGAGAGATGGAAAACAGAAAGCCTGAAGCAGAGACTGCAGT
>NW_005842932.1:300671-304607 GCF_000455745.1 Alligator sinensis
GGTGAGGGCTTGCAGAAGGGAGAAATACAGCTCCGTATAGTAACACAAGCAGCACATTGACAGAATCACCAAGACCCTAGAAACTATCCCTAATAAATGAGCACACCCCAAAGTAATGGGCAGATTTGGTAACATCTCCCTCACAGGGCACTGGTGCGATCAGTCAGGCCATTGGTGGTCTCTCCTCCAAGCCAAGGTGCTGGATGAGTCCCACACGGCAAGGGAGATCATAGTGGCCATGAACCACATGGTGCAGGGGTGGTTCATTGGGCAGGCCCAGGTCACCCGCAGGTTCATGGTCACCGACAACGGGGCTAATATGGTGAAGGCTGTACATGTTGCCAACTTTATTGGCATCCACTGTGTGGTACACAGGCTGCGCCTCATAGTCAGAGATGCCTTGGAGGGGGACAGGGCTGCTGGTGATGGTGCTGCCACCATTACTGCTACAATCCAAGTGATTTCAAAATGCAGGAAGGTGTTGGGCTACTTCCACCAGAGCATCAAGGGGGGCAAGATGCTGTGGGAGAAACAGGCAGAGCTGAACATCCTGCAGCACAAAATCATGCAGGATGTAGAGACTCGATGGAACTCCACATACCTGATGCTCGAAAGGCTGGTGGAGCAACAGAAGGCCATCCATGAGATGGCCTTGCTAGGGGAGATTGGGATCAGCTTCCCCCTGAACAGAGCTGAGTGGGGTACCCAGAAACTGAAACTCATGGACTCAATATAGACAATGGAATTCTGACACACTGCAACCTGCCAGACATCTGACTCCCCAGGTACCTCTGCACTTTTACCTGCACTACTACATCCCTCTCTTCCCCCACACCCCCAACCTGTCCCTCATCCCCTGATGCCTCCATTTCCATTTTCACTGACTGGCTTTCTTGCCTGCATTGTGTGCCAGGCCAGCCTCTGGCTTCTTTACTATTCCTTCCATCCAGGACCAGGAGACACACCAACTGCAGGTACCTCCTCAGCCCGACAAAGGTTTTTCAACCAGAAAGCTTCCTAAGATATATTTCTCTAATTATTCTGGGTTTTTTTTCATAATAAGCATATAAAACACAAGATAAGCCATCACACATCCCTGTGCCCCAAGACAGACACAGTTGCACAAGCACCCATGTCATGCATTTTGCCTGTCAGCAGTCAGAGGTACAGGGCTCCAGAACCCCCCTGCGCCTATCTCCTTGACATCTGGCAGGCTTTGTAGCCACAGCAGGGGCTAGCAGGCCTGAAGTTTTCACCCCCCTGTGCCTTAACACATACACAGTGTCACCTATGTCAGGAGTTTTGCTTGTCAGCAGTTTGAGGTGCAGTTTCCCAGAAACCCCTGCACCTAACTCCTTGAAACTTGGCAGACTTTGTGCCCTCTGCAAGAGCTACCATCCCTGCAGTTTTCACCCTACTGTGGCTTAACACACACACGTGACATGAGTTTTTCTTTCAGGATTTTGAGGTGAAGTTTCCCAGAAGACCCTAAACCTATCACCTTGAAACATGTCAGGCTTCATGCTCCCAGCAGAGGCTACCACCTCTGCAAATGTCATCTGAATCAGCCAAAAAACAACTAAGTTATAGATATTTAAATGATTCCCCATTATACGCTATGGCTGAATCTCCGAATCTCTCTGAATCAACTCCGAATCTTCTGAAGCCGATTTGGCTGAATCAAATTGGAAAAGCAATTTGAATCTCTGAATCAAATCGCTGGCATACAAATCGGCCGAATCCAAATTGAATAGTTCCCTATTTGCAGAGGCCTACTAAAAGCCATTCAGTGATGCTGCTGCGCAGTAACTCTGGTTACTGCACAGTCTTTTAATACTTGTTTATACAAATACTAAATGACTGCACAGTCAGTGTCTTGTGTAGACACAGCCCCTGGTTTTGTTTAGAAAAGTAAAGGAAATGAAGTAAAGCTGACTAAAGGAGGCTAGGCAGAAGGCAGGGTAGATCTGCACCTTATAAACCAACTAAATCAGATATGCATAAGCTTTCATGAGCTCAGCTCATCAGATGGTGACATACAGAGCAGGCTGTCAAATAGAGTGATTTGAACACTTTCCACTCAGTTTAGCTCAGTGAAGGTAAAAGCTGTGGATCTACCTTGAGAGTAGAAAAAGAATCCAAGTTGGGTGGTCAGCTCCAACACATTAGCTAATCTCTTCCTAACTAACCTGGAAGGCAAGCCCTGTGGTATGCAACCCTCATGTGCAGGGGAGCTCACTGTTAGGGAACAGGGATAATAGCAGCTCAGAGTTCCCTATAGATCCTTGGGGACGGGGGCCTCCTGCTGCTACCTCCTGGTGAGCAAGGCCAACTGCCTGCATGAGCCAGACATTATTTGTGTGTCAGTTCTGGGACAGGTTGGGGCATTTTTTCTCAAAATACAGGATAGCTTTGACATGTATATCAATAATATGCTGTTAACCCTGTCCATCAATGAAAGGATTAGAGATGTATAATGAATGTATCTTAGGCAAGGGGTCACACTAACAAAGCTACAGATTGGAGCAGTAGGGTGTAGAAACTATAAGTGAGACAGAAACCTGGGGTCACCCCTTGGGTCAGAGCTTTGTTGGGATTGTGCAAAATCATCTTTAATTCTGCTCAGAAGAACTGAAGGGCTCTAGAGGCAACTGGCACATGGCAAGTGGAGCTGAGATGACACAGAGGCAGTTCTGAGGCAGCCATACTTCCCTGGGAGAAAAAGCAGACCTGCTCAGAAGTCAGATGCACCAGTCCTGGACAAGGAACTGGGGATAGAGTATAACAGACAGGGACAGTTGCTTGGGGCCTCACTGGCTGTTCAAAGCTGTAAGAAGACAGTGGTTACAGTGGTCGACAAGACACCCTGGGGCAGGAGTCTCATAAAGTATTGTTGCTTCATTTATCTGGTTTTCCCAGGTTCATACTACACTCCTCTTTTCCCACAACTGATACTTGCCTGTTGTAAACCATAGTATTTAGTAATTGTGAGTGGGAAAGAATTGCTCTTCAAGGGAACCCCCCAGACAAAAAGATTTAACTTCCCAAGACTCTGGTTAGGGCCTCAAACCAGTTTACATAAGAACATAAGAAGTGCCATACTGGGTCAGACCAGTGGTACATCTAGTCCGGTATCCTGTTTCCAACAGTGGCAAAAATGGATGCTCTAGAGTAAGATAATTGAACCAATCTCTAGAGTGATCTATCCCCTATTCAGCACCCTCCCTGGCATCTACCATTACAGATTTAGAGATGCCAGAGGCAACATCTCCAACTGTTCTTTTTAATAGCTATAAATAGATCTATCATCCATGAAGGTATCTAGCTTTTTTAACCTGGCTATGCTACCTGCCTCCATCACCTCATGTGGCAACGGATTCCACAAGTTAACTATGCAATGTATAAACAGTACATTCTCTTGTTAGTTTTAAACCTATCACCTACTCATTTCAGCAGGTGCCCCTAATTCTAATATTCTGGGATTGGTGAACAATAGTTCACTGTTCACTTGTCCATACCCTTCTATCATATCCCCTCTCAGCCATTTTTCTAAACTGAAAAGTCCTACCTTTTTAGCTTTTCTTGGTATGTCAACTGCTCCAGGCCCCTAATCATTTTGGTTGCCTTTCTCTGTACCTTTTCTAATTCAACTACATCCTTTTTCAGATGTGGAGACCAGAACTGCACACAATATTCAAGATGTGGGTGCACCATGAATTTGTATAATGGCATAATGATATTTTCTATTTTATTTTCAATTCCACTTTTTGTTCTCTGTTTTGTTTTTGATTTTCTTATTAATAGAGTAAGTTTCCCTAGAAGACTGAGCCTGGCCCTGCTGCTGTACCAACAGCATTTAGCAAAAATACACCAGGATTATTGCTGTGCTATTGGTGCATTTGTCACTTTTGCAGTACTGCTTCTCCCTCCTGCTGA
>NW_005842932.1:304638-314112 GCF_000455745.1 Alligator sinensis
TGTATGCAGAACATTTCTGCTGGCTTTGCAGAATCACTGCAGGGAAGAATGATTGATGCATGAAATGGAAAATCCCCTTACTGTGTGCAAAGTGAATACAGATATGCTCTTGCTGTATGGATGTGACTGTACTCATTCATGGAACAAGCAAGCCAGATGCAGCCAAATGATGTCATACACCACAGCAATAAGGAGGCACATAAAAAATGTTCATTTATTTAAGAGATTTTTGTTAGTTACCCTTAAGTGGTCATGCTGGACTGGCTGCATATGCTCTTGCAAGCTAAGGAGCTCTGAGACTGGATGGGGGTGGTATTGGAATCCCCAATACTGGAGATACAAACCAACACACTGGTAATACCAAATTATAGAGACTAAATTAATAGAAGCACTGATGGATATGAAGAACAGTTAACAACCCTTTTTCCAGCCACTGAATATCTTAAGTAGCTGCCAAACAAACTATTTCCTGCCCTTGCAGTGGCAGAATATTAACACTACACTCATCCCCCTGCCTTACCTTTGGGGAGTTAGAGGGAGTTTCTGATGTTTTGGGCATTGTGCCTGGCAGTTGTGAGTGATGAAACTTCCTGAAGTTTTTAAGAACAGATTTATCAAACACTTGTCTAGGATGGTCTAGATAGAGATGATCCTGTCTTGAGCAAGGGTGGGGAGTGGGGGAGGGGGTTGGGGTTGGACTACAGATACTAGATGACCTCTTAAGGTCCCTTCTGGCCCTACTTTTCTGATTCTGTTTGAAGAGAGTATCCTGGAGAGAAACCTCCAGTGCAGTGTGGCTAACTCTTTTTATCATAAATGTCAGAAATGTCATGAGATACTAGAGTTATATGATTATGTAAAAAAATCTCAGCTTTTTTTTTTTTACTTTCTAGCTTCATAGTTATAAATAAAACCTTGAAAATATTACTGTTAAACTATTACTGTTATGATAGCAGAAAGCAAACAACTCTCCTCCCCCAATAACATTAATCCTGTAAACAAATGTTTACATTTCAGCAGTCTTGTTTGTAATGTTTAAATGCTTGGCACTGACAATGTTGGCTTAGATCAGTGGTGCTTAACCTTTTGGTCACACAGGCCAGATGCATGATGCAGGGCCCATCTGTGGGCCATATCAGGCCCTGGAGCCCAGCACTGCTGCTTCCCTGCCCCTCCATTCTGGGATTAAGTCCCAGGGTCCCTGCACCACCCCCTCCCACCGCCTGCATGCTGGGATTGGGTCTCAGGGAGCCAACACTACTCCCTCCCACATCCACCCAATGGGATGAGGTCTTGGGGGCCCAACAACACACACTTCTGCCCCCTGTGCATCAGAATTGGATCCTGAGGGCCTAGTGCAACTCCCTCATGGCTCCCTACACCAGGATTGGGCCCTGTAGACCTACCACTGCCTCCACGCAGTCCTGAACACTGAGATCCAGTGCCAGATCTAGCCCAGATTGGGGCTTCCCATGGGTCAGAAGATTTGGAAGTAGGAAGCAGTGCCACCACTCCCCCACCATCACATTTCCAGATCCATGGAGAATCCTACAGGCCAGAAGACACAGTGCTATGTGCCAGATCTGGGCTGCGGGCCAGAGGTTGAGCATGCCTGGGTTAGATGGAGCTTTAGGCTCATCCCTATATAAGAATGTCAGGGAAAAAAAAACATCTTCCCTATTTTCTGTTAATGAGGGAAGTAATTTCCTACAGCCCCTGACAGACTCCTAGCAATGAAAGATGAACAAGTGCAGTTCTGGGCTTCACATTTTAAGGAAGATGTGAAGAAGTTGGAAAGGGTTCAGAGGCAAGCCACTACAATAATTAAGGGATTGAAAGGCAAGCTACATGAGGAAAGCTGAGAGAACTAGGCATGTTTAGCTTCGAGAAAAGGCTAAGAGGGGACATAGTAATGGTCTTCAAGTATCTGAAAGGCTGCAGTAAAGAAGAGGAAGAACAAAGGTTCTTCCACACTGCACAGGGCACTATGTGAAGCAATGGTTTTAAATTGCAGCAAAGTATATTTGGACTAGTTCTCAGGAAAAATTTCCTTCCTGACAGAATGGTGACACACTGGAACAGTTTGCTTAGGAAAGTTGTGGCATCTCCTCCGCAGGAGATTTTCAAGAGGAGGCTGGATAAGCATTGGTTGGGAATGCCAGGAATAGCATTCCTACATTTGTGAAGGGAGTTGGAACAGATGAGCCTTGAGGACCCTTCTAACTCCATGATTCTGCAAGTCATTCAACACAAGCCTCCACATCTTCTCCCCTTCCTTTTCAATGTTCAGTAGTCATAGAAACACCAGTAGACAACCATTTTCATAAAACCATTCATTTGCTCTTAATAGTCATTACCCCCCACCACATGTGCTGACCACATTCAACAAGTTGGACACATTTTTCCCCAACCCACAGCCAGAAGCTACCCAGCAGATCTGTTAATAAACTTATTACAGTGCAGACAAGGTTCCTTGGGTGAATTTGATATCTTTTATTAGACCAACCCAAATGGTTGGAGAATAGTTATTAAGCAAGCTTTCGGGTTCAAAAACCCTTCGTCAGGCTCAGGAAGCTGCAGCAGTTGGTGTGTGCTCTTCCTGGATGGAAGGGCACACACCAACTGCTGCAGCTTCCTGAGCCTGACAAAGGGTTTTTGAACCCGAAAGCTTGCTTAATAACTATTCTCCAACCATTTGGGTTGGTCTAATAAAAGATATCAAATTCACCCAAGGAACCTTGTCTGCCTATATCCTTAGACCAACACGGCTACAACCTAAACCCCTTATTACAGTGCTGCATTTATCATCCATATTGTTTTTAATTAACCGGAAGTTTTGCATTTATTGGACTTAGAAATGAGTGGTCATCAGAGGTTTTTTAGCTTCTGTCTGCCTGTTAATGATCACATATTGTACTTTCATGTGATCTTTCATAAAAGTTTCCCAACTGGCAGTGTTAGCATGCAATTGACTATAGTCAAGAGGATTTTTTTTAAATGAAAGTCTCACCTCTCAAACGAAATAAGAATAATTGCTTGACAAATGTTCCACTTCTTAGGAAGCTCATTAACCTGAAAAGAACAATTTCTTATATAACTGGGATAAATAATAATAATTCATGAAGCTTTGATCACTGCCAAATTATCCAAGGTTTTCTACAGCTAACATTTTGTCCTCAATTTAAGCATGCATAAATCATTATTAAAACAAGTGTTTAAAGCTGCGTACTCAAAATAAAGTCTAATTAAAATGAAATCCCTTGAAGAATTTAAGAGATGCAGCTTTGCGCAATAAAAATATGAGTGAGGTTGTCATGCAAGGGAGACAAAATATATCAGAGACATTCACCTCCATAAATATATCTTTTAATTGATTTTTTTCTTGTCGCTGTGTTAGAATCCTCACTTTTAAGCTCACATTGTTCAATGAATTACCAAACACTACTGGGGTAATTCTCACAACATCCAATTAAGTGTCAGAGAAGATCGATTTTCAATCTTCTACTGTTCTGTGTTTCACACAGTGTCTAAGGACCTACCCAAATTGTGATTGTGTGATTTCCAGAAATCACAAAATTGAGCAATCCTTGCAAAATCCATGGGGGGAAAAAAACTTGCTAAAAACAAAATGCTGTCTCCCCAAGGGGAGCCAGCAGTCCTCCCAGCCATGTAGCCCTGCACTGAGGGGACTCCTGGCACAGACAAGATGACTGCTGCCCCCGCCCCTCACTGCTGATTGGCTGAGGGGCAGTGAGGGGCAGGGCTGGATCATGGGCAGCTCTTTCCACCAATCGGCAGCAGGAAGCAGGCCCACCATGGCCACTTGGGCAATAAGAGGTGTCAGGATAAGCCCTGGAAAATGGAAGCCAGCCTCATGATCTGCTTAGACCCTCAAAGAATAGACACATTGAGAGGCATGCTCAAGTTGCACCCTTTTCCTCTGCTTATAGGGAAACATTGGTACTCTACTTTTGCCTAAAGCGAGGTCAAATCCAAACAAGTCTAAGATCTGCTGAGCCCCATGCCCATCTAGCTGCATTTTAACACCAGGAGAGAATCAAACAGGACTTAAAAAATGAAGTAAGGAAATTGAAGTCACAGATATTTTTTAAAGTTGGAGCCCAATACCTGGAGAGGAAATGTTCCTCTCTTCACTGCCTCTCATGCATAGTTCAGACTGGGCATATTGAGGCAAAAAGGTGCACAAATACTGAACTATCAGTCAGTATACAAATACAATTTGAAACAGTGTCTGGACTATGGGGGAAGGGCTTTCCTGTCAGGATTTAACAAACCTATAGGAGACAGGCCAAACAACCATAGCAAATCAAACTGCTAATGCCTGTGACCTCTTTATTCCGCAGCCACTGGCTTGGGGAGGCAAACAGCTGTTGCTAGAAGTGGGCTGGGCATCAGAGGGACTGGCAGATAATCAATCCTGACTTGTGTGATGACTTTGCATTACTCCTGGGTAATATTATTGATTCCCTCTTTAGACTGACAGGGGCATGCTAGGATGATGGGAATTTTCGAGGTCTAGAAGTCAGCAAATTGATAAATATTTTGGTGGAAATTGTTTAAAAATTAAATTAAGAGAAAAAACTCTCCAGAGATTTTTGTCAGCGACAAACCTATGCCACTTTTATAAAGCAGTCTTTCAAGAGAACACATATTTTAATCAAAACAGTCTGGTAAAATCTTCCAAACCAAAACAAAGAAGGATCTAATGCAAAATTACCCCAGTCGAAAGTGTTTGTCTTACAGTAGCTGCCCAGAAAGCTTGAATTTTCTAATTAACTTCCCCATGCCATCTATGGCACAACATACAAAGCAGCTCCAGCTTGCTGCATTAGCTGTCCTAAGCTACTGCACTGCAGAGCTATAAATGATGTGTTTTACTAGCACACAATTTACTTCTTTCAGTGCATTGAATTTAAACCTGTTAGTGCTCA
Source organism: Alligator sinensis (assembly GCF_000455745.1). NCBI lineage: Eukaryota > Metazoa > Chordata > Crocodylia > Alligatoridae > Alligator > Alligator sinensis. The sequence goes on from NW_005842932.1 coordinate 309,591, forward strand.
TATTTTAAACTTATGGGTGTTACATTTCCTTCATCTTTAATAGCTGTAAGAAATTAGTTCTGATGATATGTTATCTGTTTGCTACCTCTTTGCAACAGCTAGTTAACACAGCTTTAAAAGAAATACTATGGATGCCATGATCAGATGCCTTGATATTAAATAATGGGGGCTTTTTTAGCAACTACAGTAAGATTCAGGGCTGAGATTTGTAAAACTTACTATGTGATTTGGATTACTTAATCATTTAAATTCCTTGGGCAACTGTGAAAACATAACCTTAAAATCTTAATTATGGAAAGAAAATATAGGATGAATATGGACTGAATCTTAAGGCCACTGCAGTCAACTGAAGCTTTTCATTGTTTTCTTTAGGCTTTTTAAAAAAATAAAATCCTGGCTCTTCTGACTGCTAACTGCTATGGCAAACCTCTATTTACTTCAGTAAGGCCAGAATGTCAACCTACATGCTCACATTTCCCCAGTTCTGTTCCCTTGGCTTTTACATATACTCTATCTCACTTTCTACAAACTTCTGATTTAATACAAGTCAGTTTCTAGTAAGACTGGTCAAGCTTTTATTGTAGTTTCCGGGAACTCAGTCCCCTCCTTCACTGAAAATTTCCTATGTGAGTTTAGCAAGTCAATTACTCTCTCTCAGTGCCTCAGTTCCTTACATGTAAAACATAAATAGTAGTGTAGCACTACCTTTGGAGATGTTGGGAGAATAAAGTGTGTGGAAGATTATCAGGAGCTGAAATATTATGGCCAGATAAGAGCCATAGACGCATTGATTTCTACAGTTCTAGAAGCCTTATTAGTCCACCTTTCGTTCTTAAGTCTAGTGCTAGAATTGAAGCTGGTAAATTTTACAGAAAAAAATTTTCACATTTAAATGTGGTGAGATCACTCTTACTCATGACATGTTATATTTGTCACTCACTGACTTCTGGCTTATTATTGAAAATACCTGTGATTGCCAAAACTACCTATTTTGACTTGAATGATTCACACCAGAAACACGCTACATACTATACGTCATCTGTTCTTAGTAATTATCATAATTCTTCCAGTTTGAAAAGAATTAATCCCTCCAGTCAAGGTAGAGAAGTCACACTATGTGACACAGATGACATATTACACACTGGCCACTTCTACATGAGATGCTGACTGTGCAGTAACCTGAGTTACTGGACAGTAGTGCCCACAAACACCTTTTTTGTGATGCTACTGAGCAGTAGCACTGCACCATAGTTTTTGCCATGCAATGCTACTGCTCTGTAGTATCAGGCTACTGTGCAGTCAGCGTCTTGTGTAGACATGACCACCAAGAATAATAAATATTGAATAGCAGAAGGCACAGTAATGAAAGTTAATGGAAATGTGTTCACATCAACAATTTGGTAGATGCTCAATAATGGAGACATTAATATAAATTTCAGTTGTTTGTAAATTATTCATAAACCAGAAGAAAGCAAAAGAATGTATTCATCTTGAATAACTGAACTCTAGTTAAAATCCTTCCATCTGTGCTATTGGCATGCATTTTAAACTGAATTACCAACAGAAAACCTAAACAAAAATTGAGATTTTAAAATATACCTTGGGAATTCAGAATAGGATCTCTATTTAGAGCAGCACTAAAGTACTTATTTTACTTTATAATTATACATGTGCTTACGTTCTGCCTCAATTCAAAGCTTTAGAAACACAGGGTCAAATCACAGAATCATACAGAAGTAGGGCTGGAAGGGACCTCCTATCCTCTTGCTACATTTTCTGAGGGGTCCTTTATGTTCCTAAATTATGGCTGCAGGGGCTCTGTGACAGAATAGGATCACCCTGGTATGTGTGTAATTCCCCCTTCTCCCACTAGTAGGGTGATTACCCACCCATAATTGGGTGGGATAGCCCCAAAATGTAAACATAAAGTCCCAGTCCTGGGCTGAATGACTCTGGGACAGCATTTGTCCCAGGTTCCCCTGGACAAAGTCAATTATCATCCCAATATCATGTGCAGGGATCTGGGTTTTCTATTCGCTGCAGAAAAACTCAGTAAACCGTGGGGTTCCAGCTTGCAAGGGGCTGCTTGGGGTTGGGGGGATGCAAGGAGTACCATGTGCATGTGTGTGCATGCACACATGCATGTGGCCAGCAATACAGCCATGCAGTAGTGGGAAGCAGCTTGCCCAGCTGCCTGAAGGTAAGTCTATGTGTGGAGGGGGGCATAGGCAATGTGGGGGAGAGTTGGGGGGAGAGCTGACAGAGACCCCCATGGTGAGGGAGGGAGTGGGGCAGGGTTGGCAGCTGAGACTGGGGGTGCTGCCCAGCTGAGGCAGTGCATTGGGCCTGGGGTGGGAATAAGTGGCCGCAGGGCCTGGCCAGGGAGTGGGACAGAGCCACGGGTAGCTCATTCAGGGGCCAGTGCAGGAGCTGACTCCCTACCACAGTGCACACTCCTGGGAAAGGTGGCATGGGGGACGGACAAATGACCCCCCCCAGATTTGTGCACAGGGGGGAGTGGATGTGGGCTGCCTGGTGTGGGCTCAGGGCTCCCCGCCCTTCTGTCTTCCCCCTGGGGCCTACCTGGCCTAGTGGGTGAGAACCGATTCCAGTCAGCATCTCATGTAGACACAGCCAGTAAAAAACTTCCTTTTGTTCATTTTAAACTTACTATTTACTAGTTTCATTGTACAACCCCTGGTTCTTGTCTTGTAAGAGACAGCAAGTAATAAATCCTTATTCATTTTCTCTTTAACATTTAATATTTTGTAAACACTTATCATGTCCCCCCTGAAACATCTCTTTTCTAAAATAAATAGGCCTAACCTCTTTAATGGGGAGTGTGGAGTGGGGCAGGGAGGCTCGGTGCCACTGCCCCCACCACCAGGATCCCCGCGCCAGCTGTGTTGTCATGGCAAGGTGCCCTTTGCCCATCCAGCAGCAGTAGGGGTGGTGGTGGTACAGAGTTGTGCCCCACACTGCTGCCAGGCAAGCAGGGGGCACCTTACCATGGTAGTGTAGCTGATGTGGAGCTCCCAACGGTAGCAGCAGCACTGAGCCTCTCTGGCCTCTCACACCAGATCCTGCCTGCTGGAGCCCCCTAGGGGGGAAGACAGCAGGGTGGGTAGCCCAGAGACTTGCAGCAGAGAGCCCACATCCTCCTCTGCCCTCCACAGGGTCTGCTTGGCTTTACTGTAGCTGTGCTACCCATGGCATGGGAGATGAGGGGAGCAGGCATGTGTTCTGCTTTTATAAAAGGTAGTCACCCTACCCACTAGTACAATAGGCTAAAAGTTAGTGGTGCCCGTAGATGTCATGGGGTTTAATCCTCATTAAATTAAATAAGTTTATAAAATTTGAACTTGTTTATTTTGAAGCATCGCACCAGTGTTTGCACATACTAGGTTTTCAAACGAATTAAGCCCAGTGTGCTATTCCCTGTAAATTCCAGCAGAGGGAGATGAATACCAATCTACCCTGGTGCTGTCTTCCCTACTGAATTACAGCGGGGGCACATGTAAACTAGTAAATAATACACCAGTAAGTAATACACCAGTAATCCCCTCCCTCCTCAGTCCCCAACCCCCTCTCCCCCCGCTGGGAGCCTCACGCTACCCCTGCACCCCACCAAGATGCGGTCACTCCAATACCCTGCCTCTTGCACCCCCCCCAGGCTATGGTCCCCAGCAGATAGCCCGTGGCAGGGACCACCACACTAAGCCATGTGCATCCTACACCCTCAATAAGTACTAAAAAATAAGGGTATTCTCTCCCATGTTAGAAAATAAATATAAATATAAATACAGTAAAAGTTCTGTTAACCGGCACCTTACAAGCTGGCATGCTCAATTAACCAGCATGCCGGCTTGTAAGATAAAGTGAAACCAGAAATGCCCACCGCGGTACTTCTGGTTTCTCCGAGCCCCTACAGCCTGGGGCAAAGCAGCCTGCGCTGCCGAACCTCCACGGGCTGGGAGCATAACAGGCTGTGCGTGGCCTGCAGGGCCTGCGGGGGGGAGGCAGGGCGGTGATGTGGTGGGAGAGGTGGAAGGACGCCCCAGACGCAGCAGGAGAAGCGGCGGCCTGGGCTGCTCAATTAACCAGCATATTTTATTATCCGGCACTCCTCATTTCCAGGGGATGCCGGATAATAGAACTTTTACTGTATATATAAGAAATTTTTTTTTTTGTATAAGTATATAAATATACATTTTTAGGGGGTGTGGGCAGAGGGTGGCATGCCTGCTCCTCATCTTCCTCCACATTGCTGGTGGTGGTGGTGGTGGCAGTGGTGGCGGTGCATGCAAAATATATGTGTGCAATTAACGTTTATTACAAAAATGAATGGGGTAGTATAGTACATCACAGGGGGAAAGGGGGAGCAAAATCTTGTGTCCGTCTGACAGTTTTTCCCCCATGTTTCAGGACTACATTTCCCAGCATTCCCCAGCTGTCTGAGCTTGGTACTGCTTCTGCCCCTCCCCCCCCCCCCCCCCCTCCATGAAGACCCCATTTGGCATTC
>NW_005842932.1:314122-317213 GCF_000455745.1 Alligator sinensis
TGCAGCTGCACAGTGACGCTGTGAATACCTGTACATAATGTGCACAAGTATGTGTTTTGTATGGCATGGATCTGTGCAATGTTGGGGTGACTATGGCCTTCACCCCTCCCCAATCTTTCAGCATGTAGATGCATCTCAGCACATCGATAAACAATTAGGTGTAATAAACAGAGAACTTTCCTTTACTACAAAAAGCATTCTTTGCACAATTAGATATAAAAGATGGCTAAGAAATGGCTGAATATAGTATTTAGGAAGATTATTGTCCTCCCAACAACCAAAGCAAGTCAACCCACCCCACAACACACACCAAAAGCTGAGGATTCCAGGGTGGCTAGGCTACCAGGTGTTGGGCACTGAGCTGCTCATGCCCACCCCTCTCTCGCAAATGCCAGCCTGTAAACAATAATCCCCTACCCCAGTCCAAGCAGCTGCTCCATCCCCTCCCCACATGCCCTGCCCATCCTCAGCCCCCGGTCCTCCCCACCCTAACCAAAACCTCCTCCCTGCCACTTTTGACAAAAAGTTACTGCAGACACAGATGATTTCTGGTGTAAATAGGCAAGAATTTTATTTTAATGGGAAGAACAGCCAGTGCTTGTTGTCAACAGCATCCATAATATGTGCTGCCAGGCAATCCCGCACAAGGGCTGCCCAACCACCATCTCCATGCTGGTACTGTCGCATGCCATGCACTGTCCACCATGCGTCTGTCTGGCCACTGCCTCTTGCGCTTTGTCAACCCATGACTAGCTGAAAACCTCCCCTGGGTTTCACAAATATTGTGGAGCATGCAGGCTGCCACTGTAAATGCCATTATATTTTCTGGCTCCAGCTTCAGCCTGCAGTTAAGCTTCCTCCACCATGCTTTGAGGTGGCCAAAGGTGCATTCAACAGTCATCCTGCATTTGCTGAGATAATAGTTGAAAGCCATCTTCTGCTTTCAACATGTAACGTGCCCTCTATAAAGCTTCATGAGCCAGGGCTTGAGGGGGTAAGCAGCATCTGTTATTATAAGAGGGAGGATAGCAACACTACAGATCACCATCTCGGGGATTTTGGGTGCATAGTGTCCTTTCTCCATCAAGCCAGGCAGTGCAGAGTTTCTGAACACGTGCACGTCTTGCGTGCTGCCTGCCCACCCTGTATAAATGTTCATGAACCAGCCCCGGTGATAGACCATGGCTTGCAAGATCACTGAGGCAAATCCTTTCCTTTTTGTGAATGATGCCCCCCACCCCCCAAGGGGGATTGCACAGGGATGTGTGTGCTGTCTAAAGCCCCATGCAGTTGGGGAACCCCATGGCATTGAAGCCATCAATAACTTCCTGCAGGTTACCAAGGCAAATAAAGTTGTTTGCCATGATGACCTGCAGCAGCTGGCATACCTCGCTAGTCACCAGCCCAACCATGCAGGGAGCCATGCCGAACTGGTTTGCGATGTAGTGGAGGCTGGACAGGATGGCCAGTTACATGATGGCCATAGCCACCCTCTTGTCCGGTGCAATGGCCCAATGTGTGACAGTGTCCTGCCTCACAATTTTTGGCCCCAGCATCAAGACAGTGTGATTAAAAGTTTCTCTGGTCATTCAGAACACTGTTGATCATTCCAAGTGGTCTGTATGATTCACTCCCACCAATCCAAGCTGCTTGCATGGGCCCAGACCCTGTGACTGCTGCTCCTGAGGGTGATCCACAGAGCCCTGTCAGCATTCACTTCTGTGCCTGCCTTTCAGCTACCACATTCCACCACATATGTAAGTGCCCTTTTTTGTGAGGTGCATCTACATGCAGGCATCTCATCACAAGTATTTAGAAGCAGGAACATAGCATATGCTGCCATCATTAGCTGCACCTCTCTTTTAAGTCCAAGGAAAGCAGCAGGATACTTAGCAACAGTCCCTCCTCCTTCTCCTCCTCCTCCATGTCATCCAGAAGCTCCATTTTGGCATTTTCTCTCATTTGTCGCCATTCTCCATGTCCCTGTCTTCACACATTTCTTCTTGAATCTCCAATTGGTCCTCCTTGCTCATCTGGTCTGGATTCCACGAAGCCAGGTTGTTTGCATATAAGTAGCAGGGCCGCTTCTTAGCACGCAGTACCACCACCAAGCAGGGTGGGGTGGGGGGTGCGGGTTTTAGTGGTAATGGGAGTGGCATTCAAACAATTAGCATTGCAAGTGACCTTCTATCTGCATGTCAATGATTACCAAATCAGGTGTCTGTGCACTGGGCATTGGCACAGCAGAGCCTTTCCCCTTTACCATGGTTGGTGAGTGTGGGGAAAGTGATGTACCTTCCGTCCACTTCAAACTCAAATGTAGGGTTTAGGATGACCCCTGGAACCTGTTTATGCACCCTGGGTTCATGATACTTGCTTTTACTGGATCAATGAATAGGCACACCCAAGAAGTATCTACCCAGAAAATGATAGATAGTTTCATAGATTTCATAGATTTCATAGACATTAGGGCTGGAAGGGACCTCGGAAGATCATCAAGTCCAGCCCCCTGCCCAAAGGGCAGGAAGTCAGCTGGGGTCATAGGATCCCAGCAAGATAAGCATCCAGTTTGCTCTTGAAGGTGTTCAATGTAGGCGCTTGAACCACCTCCGGTGGCAGGCTGTTCCAGACCTTGGGGGCTCGGACAGTAAAGAAATTCTTCCTTATGTCCAGCCTGAAACGGTCTTGTAGTAGTTTATGACCATTCGACCTAGTCATCATCCCTTGGGGCGCTCTGGTGAACAAACGTTCCCCCAGATACTGGTGGTCACCCCTGATAAACTTATAGGTGGCCATCAGATCACCCCATAGCCTGCGCTTTTCCAGGCTAAAGAGCCCCATGACTCTCAGCCTGTCATCGTAGGGTCTGCTTCCCTGACCTCTGATCATGCGCGTGGCTCTTCTCTGGACTCTCTCAAGCTTCTCCACATCCTTTTTGAATTGTGGAGCCCAAAACTGGACACAGTACTCCAGCTGCGGCCTCACTAAGGCCGAGTACAAGGGGAAAATGACGTCCTGGGATTTGCTTGAGAAGCATCTATGGATGAAAGCCAGCGTTTTGGTCGCTTTACTAGCCGCCGCATCGCACTGC
>NW_005842932.1:318128-319054 GCF_000455745.1 Alligator sinensis
TCAGCAGGGGTCCAATGTTGCCCCTGCTTTTCCTCCGGCTCCCCACATATCTGAAAATGGACTTTTTATTGTCCTTGATGCTCGAAGCTAGTTGGAGTTCAGTTGCAGCCTTGGCTTTCCTGGTATGCTCCCTACAGGACTGGACCAGTGCAGAATAATCCTCCTTGGAGGTGACTCCCATCCTCCGTCCTTTGTAGGCCTTTCTTTTTAGCCTCAGGAGTTCTGCTAGGTCCCTAGAGAGCCAGGGGGGCTGCTCTGCCCTCTTGCTGCCTTTTAGTTGTTGGGTGTGCCTCCTCATTCTTGGGTTACTGACTGTCACGGAGCACTGGGGTGGCCCGTGCCTAGAGAGGAGAAACTGCCGGGGAGAGAGAGCCCTGGCAGGGCATAACGAGCCCAGCTGAGTGTTGCCAGGGTAACGAGCCCAGCTGCAGTTTGCCAGGACAACTAAGGAGAGCCAGCTGCCTGTAGGAGGCAGTGCCTGGCCCTTATAAAGACCAGGGCTAAGGCCAGGTTGGCAGTTCCCTGCCAGCAGCTGGAGAGGCAGGAGCTCCCTCAGCTAAGACATGGGAAGAAGCCTGACTTGCAAGTAGAGCTCATGATATCCCTGAGAGGATTGGGCACTATGGTTTAGCCAGGGGGCTTTATGTTTGCGTTACAGCCAGGAGGCTCTAGTTTATGTTTGGCTTACATATACCGGAGGCTTGGGTGAGGCTGTAGGGGTAGGAGGAGGCCTCATAGGGGCGGGGTGCCCTAGTGCCAGTGGAGGCGCAGCTTGTGCGCCAGTGGAGGCGCAATTGAGTGCAACCAGTGGGTTGCGGGCGGGGAACTGAGACCCTGGATTGTGTGCGGGGTGTATAGACCCCAGCCCCGAGAGGGGCGTATTTGAGAAGGCCCAGCGTGGGCACAGTGAGCCCCAAAGAGGGGGC